>NC_134502.1:31405049-31497965 GCF_040206685.1 Ascaphus truei | reverse complement strand
ATGCTTTTAATAATCAGGAGCATGTGAGTGTAATGTTTCACTGTCCTAATGTATTTCATCTTATAAACCTTTTTTCACTGTTTACCTCCTTTGTCTCCACATCATTTTTGGGAGTTAATCTGACATCCACGTTCCAAAAGACTGGGACCTGATCTAAAATGTGAAAACGCCTGATTTTTCCTGACATCATGTGATATTACCAGCAATTTTGAACTGTGTACTCTTCTTCTTTTTTTTTCATGTCCATTTAAATACTTGCACTTTGAAGTTTCTTGCTGTCTTACGCTCAATCCTGCACCTCCATTTCTTTACACGGCAAATCCTCAGAGAGGAACTAGGCAGGGGTGTCCCCCTTTCACCTCTCCTGTTCGACCTGGCCATTGAACCTCTGGCAATTGTCCTGAGAGACTCACTTGAGGGTCTACGAATTGGGAAAGAGGTGATCAGTTTCTTGCTGTCTTACCACCATAGATGTTGAGAAACATCTTCTGAAGAGCTGCATTCTTCTCCTAGGGTGATATTAAATATAATTTTATATATTTATATATATATATATATATATATATATATATATATATATATATATATATATATATATAAAAAAAGCCTATAGGGAACCATGTTAAAAATGGTTATTGAGGCAAAAAGTGACACTGTGTGCTCATTTGCATGTCATTTCCCAGAATCCCTTGCTGCAGTGGAAGTGCTGTATGCTGGGTGATAATGGGGAAAGGCGGGGTTGCAGACCTGCCTAAGACATGCAGATGAGCATACAGCTATATTTGCATATATATATATATATATATATATATATATATATATACAGACATACCCCACATTAACGTACGCAATGGGACCGGAGCATGTATGTAAAGTGAAAATGTACTTAAAGTGAAGCACTACCTTTTTCCCCCTTATCGATGCATGTACTGTACTGCAATCATCATATACGAGCATAACTGATGTAAATAAGGCATTTGTAACAAGCTCTATAGTCTCCCCGCTTGCGCACACCTTCGGTACAGGTAGGGAGCCGGTATTGCTGTTCAGCTCGTGCTGACAGGCGCATGCGTGAGCTGTCGTTTGCCTATTGAGCGAGATGTACTTACTCGCGAGTGTACTTAAAGTGAGTGTACTTAAACCAGGTATGCCTGTATATATATATATATATAATTCAAAATCACACACCGTTTAAGATTTTTTCAGCTCTATTATCCATTTATTTTAACTTTAACTGATTAACTTTTGGTGTTTTTGGTTTGTGCTTGTTGTTTTTTGCTTCGCTGGATTGAGTGTAAATGACATTTAGAGCTTCTGTGAATTTTCACCAGCCCCGACCCTCTCCAGAGACTTAAATAAGTGCGGGCAGCAGTGGCGTAGCTAGACATGCGTGGGACCTAGCGCTATGTACATTTTATGGCGCTATACAAATAAAGACATACATACCCCGGGCAATTTTTTTTTCAGGGCCCCATTAATATTAATACTGATTGCAATTTTTTTCTCCCCCCCTCATTCTCTCCCTGAACCTCTCTCATCATCCCTCCTCACCATCCCTCATTATCTCTCCCCCTCCCTCTCATCATCTTTTCTCCTCCCCATCATAATCATCTCTCCCTCTCCTCATCATCCTCATCATCTTTCCCCCTGCCCCTCATCTCCGCCACCATCATCATCACCTCATCTCTCCCACCGTCATCATCACCTCATCTCTCCCACCATCATCATTATGTCCTCATCCTCATCCTTTCTCTCATTCTCTCTCATTCTCTCTCATTCTCTCTCATTCTCTCTCATTCTCTCTCATTCTCTCTCATTCTCTCTCATTCTCTCTCATTCTCTCTCCCGGCTTCTGTTTAAGCCGATGGGGGGGTGGGGGTGAGAGAGAGCAGGCACCCCTAGGGCCAGTGCCCCCGGGCTACAGCTATGCCCCAGGCAGCCAGGTTATCATGTCAAAGCCCTTTTCTACATTAAAACTTAGGACGCCGGCCATTCTGTGATCATCCGGGGCCACCAGATTCCCCGTAGTATTGACAAGCAGACCGGAGTTTGCGTATATTTGTGACCGAGTTTTTTCCTTTTACGAAACCTGCCGGATGAGAGTGCCCGAGGTGGGCGTCTTTACCTCTATCGGCAATCATTTTCGGTGAATATTTTACCATCGAAAATTGAGATGGGAGATTGGTCGCTATGATGCCGGATCTTCAGGGTCTTTATCCTTTCTTTGGATCAGTTTGATCACCGCTGATCCACAACCTATGTGGCTGTCTCCCGGAGTCATTATTCGGTTGTAACCCGCTTCCAGGTGAGGTGTTATTTCTGCATATTATGTTTGTAATATTCAGCAGAATACCCGTCTGGTCCCGGGGCCTGAGTGTTTTAAGGTGCTTAATAGTTCTGGAGACTTCGCCTGAGGTAATAGGGGAGTGACGAAATAATATTGCTAAAATGAAGATACTGTTGATATATTACTGAAATGGACTGGGGGGGTCTCTGGAGAAGGAAAAACAAATGACAGGCAGGCGCACTAAGGGATATGAACACTTTATTGGTAAAAAAAGGACAGTGGGCAAATAGCCTCCACAGATGGGATTAAAAACAAGAAAAAGGTCTACAAATAACGTTAGAAAGACTGGTATATACACCAGTATGAGCGGGGGATAGCACCGGGTCAACACTAGATCTCGCTAGTACTACGGAAAGGGTCCGGACCAGTCTGAGTACTTACCCTGCTAGATGCGTGGAGACCCGCTCCCACCGACTGCAAAACTCCACAGGAACTGCCGCCACGTGACCTCTACGCGTTCCTGACGAAGCACTCTACGTGTAGACCTTTTTCTGGTTTTTGAGCCCATCAGTGGAGGCTATTTGCCCACTGTCCTTTTTTACCAATAAAGTGTTCATATCCCTTAGTGCGCCTGCCTGTCATTTGTTTTTCCTGTCTGTGAGCCCCCCTTGTGGGAGCTCACCTGTATAGGGGATGTGTGGAACCCCCCCCCAGACTAACGGCTGCAAGAGGGACCCCTTACAGTGACAACTTTAGCGCGGAGCAACACACTTCTTATGGGTCTCTGGAGAAGGCTTGAAAGTGATGTTCCATTTTGTGTGAGTAAGAATGTGTATGTGGTGTGTAAATGGGTGATTTCGCTTCTAAGTTGATTTACGACTGTGTCGAAAGTAACGCCCACATTCCTAGTGAGAGTTGGTACCAGTTACCTATTCATAGCTGTTTTGAGGCCAGTTCTGCCAGTTCTAGCCAGGTTTAATGAGCTGTAAGATGATTGGTTTAAGAATTAAGGAGTGGTTAGTGTAATCTGCCTAGTAACAGTTTTAGACAAAGGAATCGAAAATGTATCAAGGTTGCTGCCTGGACACACCCTGGCAGAGAGAGTCTACTTGACTTTGGTGTATGATCATACTGTGAATTAAATAAACTTCTCATTATCCAACGAACCCTTGTTTGTGAGTTTGCAAACAGCGGCAGGAGTGTCACCCTGCCTGCGAATTCTCACAGACGCCTCAAGTCCTTCCAACCTCTCCCGCTGCTCTTGGTCAATATTTGGCTGGTTGTATAACTTTGCATAGAAGGATTGCAGTAAATCCACTATCTTATTGGAACAGGTCTGCCTGATTCCCTGCCAGTCTTTAAGGACCGCTTATATGTGCATTTCATCTGTTATTTGCTACTAAATTGTCACGACCTGGGAGTCACGCCGTCCTCGGCGTGCTCCTCACTTACCCGCTGCTCCTCCGGACTCTCCCGCGCCTCGCAGCGATCCTTCCACCAGGACGCCGGTCGCCATCTTGCCTAGACGCGCGCGCGCACGCCAGCACTCCCCTTCTACTGTCGGGTCTGGGCGTGTGTCCGGTCACGTGCTCGCAGGAACGGCCACACGGGGGCGCGCCCACATAGAGGAGCGTCAGCCTCTTAAAGGCATATCGCCCATTTGTAATGCTGCAATCAAATACATCCGTTCGTCTACTCCCTCCTCGAGGAGTTCCTTTGGACCTATCCCTGACTCAGTCTGGCCCATTCACACACCTCCACCTTGCTACTCAGCCATTGGACCTTCTTGCCTATATATACCCTGGAGCTTCATTAACTCATCGGCTGAGCATAGAACCAGTTGTTCTCATCACTCTCTGCCTCCCTAGTCCTGTCTTGTCCTGTCTTGTCCTGTCTTGTTTTGCAGTCTTCCTCGTGTACCGAACCGGCTTCCGCTACGTCTACCCGCACCTCTGGCATCCTGATCTCGGCAAACGTTAAACGATTACGTCCCTCTCTCTAACCCCGGATTTAGCAAACAGCACCCTCTACCATCCGTACCTCTTCTGCCCCGATCCGGACTCCCAGACCACTCTACTCTCAAGACGTGCCCTCATGGCTGTGGGTGGCGTTATATCCTATCCCACCTCAGCACCGCGGTCCCGTCTCGTTTGTGGTGAGCACGTCCTGACATAAATTAGCCAACCTTTTCCCCTGCTATATTCCCATATTGCATAAACCTTGCAGTGTTAGAGTTCAGGCTCGGCAGCTCTCTCTCGTGTAATCGGAACTCGAATTCCCTTTCCCTCGAAAGATATTCCTCCTTATTTTGTGCCTTATATTTAGAAGCTTTTTTCGCTGGTTGCATACATACAATATAATGTCACTTCTTTGACCCACTTTTGCCGTTTCCCAAAACAAGAGCTCTGCCCCCTGCTCTGCCTCCTGCTCAATGCGCTGGTCTGCCCCCTGCTCTGCCCCCTGCTCTGCTCCCCACTCTGGTCCCCGCTCTGCTCCCTGCTCTGTGCCCCGCTCTACCCCCTGCACTGCTCCCTACTCAATGCCCTGCTCAGCCCCCTGCTCAATGCCCTGCTCTGCTCCCCACTCTGCTCCCTGCTCTGCGCCCCCTTCTACATCCCGCTCTGACCCCTGCCCTGATCCATGCCCCCTGCCCTGCAGGGAGTGGTTATATGGGGTAATAGGAGGAGTTATAGGGAGCGGTTATATATTAGAAGTGGGCAAACTATTATTCTTATTATTATTAAATATAATGTAGCCAAAGGTGTGGCAAAGGAAACGTGAAAATCGCCACACCATGTAAAAATTGAGAAATTAGGTAGCTTCATTGAACATTTAAAAAAATACACATTGTTCGTCAGCACTATCACCTGCTGCTGCTTCCCTCAACTCAGCACTATCACCTGCTGCTGCTCCCTCACCTCAGCACTATCCTCTGCTGCTGCTTCCCTCACCTCAGCACTATCCCCTGCTGCTGCTTCCCTCACCTCAGCACTATCACCTGCTGCTGCTTCCCTCACCTCAGCACTATCCCCTGCTGCTGCTTCCCACAACTCAGCACTATCACCTGCTGCTGCTTCCCTCACCTCAGCACTATCGCCTGCTGCTGCTTCCCTCACCTCAGCACTATCACCTGCTGCTGCTTCCCTCACCTCAGCACTATCACCTGCTGCTGCTTCCCTCACCTCAGCACTCTCACCTGCTGCTGCTTCCCTCAGAAGTGTATGTACAGAGCTCCCAGGCATTGTGGAATCAGGTTGTATTCTTCTTTTCATTTGTGTTATTTTGGAGTGAAACTATGGGGGATTGTGTGTTTTGCAGAGGTTTAAAGGTTGCTTCTGGGGTTTAAAAACCGTTTTTGGTTTTTCACCCAGGGACTGCAGTTGTTTTTCAACCCAGCACAAGCTGCACTTTGGCTGGCTGGAAACTGCAGCTTTCAACCCCTCTCCCCTCCCCAAACACTGGTTGTTTTACTGGCTGTTTTACTTCCAATTTCACTTTATTTCATATTGTTATATTTTGGAGTGAAACTGTGGGGGATTGTGTGTTTTTGTAGAGGTTTTAAGGTTGTTTGTGGGGTTTAAAATCCGTTTTTGGTTTTTCACCCAGGGACTGCAGTGGTTTTCAACCCAGCAAAAGCTGCATTTTGGCTGGCTGATACTGTAGCTTTCAACCCCTCTCCCCTCCCACACCCCTGGTTGTTTTACTTCTATTTTCACTTTATTTCTTAAGCCTGATTCCTCTTTTCTCACGTGCAATTAAGAGCTCTGTGTCTTTTCTTTAAAGACTTATAAATTGTGTGGCTTATTACAACAGAGAGAGAGTAATAAGGGGAAAGAGAGAAGAACTACAGCAGGGTTTAAAAGCTGTCTTTTTTCCCCCTCCCTTTGCAGAGAGGTTAATTGGTTCTTAAAAGGACAGTTCCTCTTTGCACATTTTCTCTCTAAACACTACCTCCTCCCCTGACTAAAAGGCTTAATATTATCATGCCTAAGGGAGGTAGGAGTAGTGTGGCAATGGGGACCACACTCGGATACAGGACACCAAAAACTGTGGCCCCTAGGAGCAACACTCTTAGTCACAGCCCTAGGCCTGGTCCTTCCAGTGCCCTGGCCACACCTCCCCCAGCGCCTGCTAGCAGCGTGGCCCCTGCGGCCCCAGTTCAAACATGGGCACAGATAACAGCTGCAGGCGTCGACCCCAGCAACAACAATGCTGGGGCCACGCCCGGTGTGAGCAGGAAGCTTGGGGTGAGATGCCCAATGTCACCTGGCCTTAACATGGAGATCTATGTAAGGGCTGTGGCAGACATTGTGGGTCCCTCTGCTGTGGTGGCGGCCAGCAAGATGTATGGGAGTGGCATTTTCTTCCTCCGTACGATGGCTGCCACCCACACCCTGGTGCAGAAAGGCATCAATGTAGGGGGGATCTACATCCCTATAGAACCCATGGAGAGGTTAGGCACAAAGGTCATTCTTTCAAATGTGCGCCCCTTCATCCCAGACAGCCTCATGAGGCCACACCGGCAAACCCTAGGAGACATTAAGTCTCCTATAACAAAATTGCCTTTGGGCTGCAGGGATAGGGCGCTGATGCATGTGCTCTCATTTAGGCGGCAGGTACAACTGCTGCTGCCGGGGAGCACAGAATCTGTGGAGGGTTCCTTTAGGGTGCCCTACGAGGGCATTCAATACACTTTTTTCTATGGCACGGAGGGGGTTAGGTGTTATCTGTGCAAGGAGCTGGGGCACACTCGTAGGAGTTGCCCCAAAGGGAACAGGAATCCCACCTCAGCTCCTGCACCCGCCCCTCTCTCTGCCAAGACACCCAGTACCGCTGTGCCTACCACAGCGGGGCCCTTGAGAGCCCAGGTCCCCCCTGGGACCGTAGGAGATGTCGCTGCCCCATCTCGGGCGGTGACGTCTGCACCTCTCCCAAAAGAACAGAGGGAGAAGGTAAAGCCCTCTAGGGCCCAGGTCCCCCCTGGGACCGCAGAAGATGTCGCTGCCCCATCTCGGGTGGCGACATCTGCACCTCTCCCTAAAGATCAGAGAGAGAATGTAAAAGCCACCCCACAACAGTCACCCTCTGTTGTCGCTGTCCCCCCTCAAGAACAGCTTACCCCCATTGTAAGCACCGTACAGGGTGCGGGGGAGCAGGAGGAAGCTCCTGCTGGGGAGGCAGCGGCACCCTCTCCTGGGGAATCAATCCCCAGGAAGAGCAAATTTAATAATAAAACAAGAGGGCGTTTGAGGAGGTCGAGAATGGATAAGCGGATTACGTTCACCTGCGGATGTGTTCAAAAGGGAACGCAACATCGTTTCCACACGAGGTGGCTCCCACTGGTTGAGATTAATCAGTGTGGGCCGGATCCCATAAATGAACAGCCCCCCCCCCCCCCTCGAAGATCTGGAGGGAATGCAAGAGGAGGTACCCGACGTCTCTGGGGTGGAAGGCCAAAGTGCTCAACAGCATGAGGCCTTACCCCTAGAGATAGACGTTGGGGAGCCTCCCAATGCCCCTCTGGGTTGGAGAGCATCCCCCGGAGACTTGTGTTTCGGTGAATTTACCCCACCGGACACAAAAAAGATACCTGTCTTCGGGGACCCGGGGGTCGACCGGGATCCCCTTCTGGTTGTACCACCTTCGGGTGACGCACATAGGGATAAAAGGCCCCGGTTTGCGTCACCAGAGGAAGGAGATGGGTTAGGGCTGACCCCCGTGGGTGGGGGTTTGGAGGGTGTTTTGGTGAGCACTTCCGATTACATCTGGGAGTTGTCTGACCTGAACCCTCTAAGTGCGGAGTTTTTGGCGGGCACTTCATTGGGAGTGAATGCTGGGATAGACCCTCCCTTTGAGGTCCATGCTAGTGAGTGCCCTCCCACGGTTGGTGAGGGCCCTCCCGCGGATGGTGAGGGCCCTCCCGTGGATGGTGAGGGCCCTCCCGCGGATGGTGAGGGCCCTCCCGCGAGTGGTGAGAGCCCTCCCGCGGATGGTGGGGGCCCTCCCGCGGATGGTGAGGGCCCTCCCGTGGTTGGTGAGTGCCCTCCCGCAGGTGATGCGAACACCCATGGCATGCCATTCATCTGTATGGCGCTTGAGGAAACTAGTAAGGCATTGTGTGCTTCTGTGGCCCCCGAGGACTCTCGGGAGACCACTGCCTCTGCCATGTCGCCACCAGCTGCCCCTGAACATCCAGACTCGGGGATGGAGGTGGAGAGCACAGTGGATCCCCTCGTAGAAACACCGAGGAGGGGATCCAATCTAGGGTTGAGAGAGGCCCCCGCAGAGAAGGACGGGGGTCTTGAATTCTCCAGCCAATAGGAGCCTGGGGAGTTGGGGCTCAGAGGGGAGTCCTCTGGCACCATGGAGTCGGTGGACTCCTCGATCCCCATTATCCCTGCCCGGGAGCTAGATAGTTTCCTGGAAGATACCCTCTGTAGACACGGACATACGAAGGTGCAGTTGGCACTTGAGAGGTGGAAGGATGCTTCGGTCATTCTCCACTCTCTCAGAGTATATATCAAGGCTAACCACAATGCCAAACTTTCCGGGACTATCGAACATGTTCGGGTCCTAAAGTTTAACAAAGTGTTGCGAGAGCACGTAAAGGCTTCTCGGGGTATAGTACCCATAGCGTCTATGGGAAGCAAGACTCTTGATTACCAATGGCTTTGAGCATCGGTACGCTAAACGTAAATGGATGTAAGGATGGGTTTCGCAGGTTCCAGGTACTCTCCTTTTTACAAAAGGGAAAGTATTCTATGAGTTTCCTGCAGGAAACCCATACCACTCTAGAGGCTGAAGCCAGCTGGCATCTGGAGTGGCGAGGCAAGGTCTTTTTCAGCCACCTCACTTCGACATCTTGTGGGGTGGTGACCCTGTTCTCTGAATCCTTTCAACCTGAGCTGCTGTTTGCCAAAACTGTTGTTCCAGGTTGCCTGTTGCATCTCAGGGTCCGGCACGAGGACTACATGTTTGATTTCTTGAACGTGTATGCTCCTGCCACCGGACCCCTGAGAAGGCAGTTCTTCGTCAGATTGTCCGAATACCTGGAGACAGTCGACGCGGATGAACACGTGGTGCTCGGGGGTGATTTTAACTGCACCCTCGAGGCTCTGAGGGACCGGAATGGTCCGGAGCCACACCCGGGTTCAGCGTTGGCCTTGCGGGAGGTCATCACCCGCTACTCCTTGGTAGACGTCTGGCGAGAACAACATCCCGGGGTATCCACTGAGTTCACCTATGTTAGAGTGTTTAGAGGTGGGCAGATATCCTGGTCCCGGATCGATAGGCTGCACATATCCAGCCACAGCCTGTCGCGAGCTCAGTCCAGTACCATTAGGCTAGCGCCGTTTTCGGACCACAATTGTGTGTCCGTGACGGTGGCGCTAATAGCAGCAGCGCCCTCGGCCGCCTATTGGCATTTCAACAATACGTTGTTGGAGGACAAGGGGTTTGCGACGTCGGTCCGAGACTTTTGGATGGCCTGGAGAGGTTGCATGTCAGACTTTGCCACGTTAGAGCAGTGGTGGGACGTGGGCAAGGTTCATCTGCGCCTCGTTTGTCAAGAGCACACTAAAGGTGCCAGCAGGCGGCGCGATGCTGAGATCGAGATTCTTAGGGAAGAGGTGCTCGATCTCGAGAGGCGGATGTCTGTGGCAGGAGACCAATTCCTGCAGTGTGCGTACGTGGAGAGGAAGTGCGCTCTCCGGGACTTGGAAGATCGGAGAGCTCGGGGGGCGTATGTGCGATCCCGCATCCACTTCCTTCGGGAAGAGGGTCGCGGGTCGCGCCTCTTCTACGCACTGGAGAAAAAGAGGGGAAACCGTAAACATATCACCTGCTTGCTAGCAGAGGACGGTACCCCTCTGACTGACCCGGAGAGCATCCGGGACAGAACCCGGAGGTTTTACGTAGATCTTTTCTCTCCGGAGTCCATCCAGCCGGATGCGTGCAGGGTCTTATGGGAGGGGCTTCCCACGGTCGGTGATTGTGGAAGAGAGCGGCTTGAGTTACCCTTGACCCTGGTCGGGCTCTCAGAAGCTCTTAATCTCATGTCCCACGGAAAAGCGCCGGGGCTAGACGGGCTGACTGTGGAGTTCTTCCGTTTTTTTGGGGAGATGCTGGGACCTGATTTCACCGAGGTCCTGGCCGAAGCCCTGGAGACTGGTGAGATGCCCCTTTCATGTCGGCGGGCAATACTGTCTCTGCTGCCGAAGAAGGGGGATCTCCGCCAGATCTCTAACTGGCAACCCGTCTCACTGCTCAGCACGGATTATAAGATCGTAGCCAAAGCGCTCTCGCTGAGGCTCAAGTCTGTGCTGGCAGAGGGGATTCACCCCGACCAGTCCTATACTGTCCCGGGCCGGAGCATTCATGACAACCTTTTTTTGGTCCGGGACCTGCTACACCACGCGCAGAGGACTGGTCTATCACTCGCCCTCCTGTCCCTAGATCAGGAGAAGGCGTTTGACAGGGTGGATCACCGTTACCTCATGCAGACCCTGCGGGAGTTTGGCTTTGGCCCACAATTTGTGGGCTTTCTCCGGATGCTGTACGCCTCTGCAGAGTGTCTGGTAAAAATTAATTGATCCCTGACAGCACCTTTTGTGTTTTGTCGGGGAGTACGTCAGGGGTGTCCCCTGTCTGGGCAACTATACGCGCTGGCCATCGAGCCCTTCCTCTGCCTACTGAGGAGGAGGCTCACCGGCTGGTGCTTCGGGAGCCCAGCATGCGGGTAGTCCTGTCGACTTATGCCGATGACGTGCTCCTCGTGGCCCAGGACCTAGATGATCTGGAGCGGGCACAAGCGTGCCAAGAGGTCTACACCGCGGCCTCTTCTGCTCGGATCAACTGGTCTAAGTGCTCCGGCATTTTGGTGGGTCCCTTACAGGTCGACTCTTTGCTCCCCGCGTTTCGTAATATCTCGTGGGGGAGCAATACTCTCAAATATCTGGGAGTCTACCTGTCTGCTGCGGAGGACCCAGCCCCAGAAAACTTCAGTGAACTTGAAGAACGAGTCATTGCTCGTCTGGGGTCATGGGTGTATCTGTCGAGAATGCTTTCCCTTAGGGGAAGAACCCTGGAGATCAACCAGCTGGTGGCCAGTCAGCTTTGGCACCGGCTGATAGCCATGGGTCCGCCCCCGAATTTATCAACAAGATCCAGAGGAGATTGATGGATTTTCTCTGGATGGGGAAGCATTGGGTCTCTGTGGGGGTTGCGTGCCTTCCTTTGGAGGAGGGTGGACAGGGAGTGGTGTGTGTCCGCTCCCAGTTACACACTTTCCGCCTCCAATACCTGCGGAGATACCTATTCGCAGAGTTTCTTTCGCCAGCTGTGCAGTATGAGGTATGACCGGCAACTGTTTATCATCAGGCCCGAGGGTTTAGGAAGAAACCTCTCGGAGCTGCCGGCATACTACCGGGACTTATTAGAGGCCTGGAAACTGGTCTCCGCGACCAGGAAGGAACAGGCGGTGGGGGTTGATTTCCTCGCCGAGTCCCTGCTGTATAATCCGGCAGTGGGGGCTCGGATGTTGGATTCACCCTCTATTTGCCGCCGGCTAATCCTGGCGCAAGTGACCAGAGTCAGGGATCTCCTGGACTATGAGTGGCGAGACTGGGTAAGCGCAGAGGTACTTGCGCCCCGTATGGGTATGCTTACTGCCCGTGTCCCTCGTCGTTTGATCCGGGAGATTAAAGATGCAATCCACCCCTACTCACGCACCCTACTCACGCACCCTACTCACTCACCATCATCGAGGGGGTTTTGCAGACCGGAGAGCATTGTCAACCTATCAACTTCAGCACTCCGGATCTTTGCGTAGAACCCAAACCACGGCAACCCCCTCGGGCTCCTATCTCCCCCAACCTCAGCAGGTTGGGGGATATGTCCCCGGCATGTTTCCGCGGAATGCCAAGGAAAGTCCTGTATTCTCTGGTGCTCCATATAGTGCACTACCTCGCCCTTGTCACCCGCCCAGATACCATCTGGAGGCGGGTATTTCTTGGGAACGAGGGCGAGAGACCCCGGTGGAGAGAGCTCTATTCAGCTTTGGTTCCCCGTCCCGCCGGGGATTTGAGTTGGAGGGTCCTCCACGGTGCACTGAGCACAGGAGAGTACTTGGCACACTTCACGGACTCCCCCGCCGCCTGTCCCTTCTGTGGTGAGTGGGAGTCCGTATTCCACATTTATCTGAGCTGCGCCAGACTGCAGCCCCTCTTATCCACCTTGAGGAGCCTTCTTCTGCAGTTCTGGCTGGGTTTTTCCCCTCATCTTTTTATTTTTGGGTGCCCAGTGTCCCGAGACAATAAGCCTAGGGATCTCCTAGTCAACCTGCTCCTGGCAGTGGCTAAGGTAGCCATTTACAAGACCAGGAAGCAGCGTTTGGAGAAGGGGGTCCCAACGAACATCGTGGCAGTATTCCGGGCGCTGGTGCACTCCCGTATTCGGGCAGAGTTCACGTACGCCGAGTCCGCAGGGACGGTTTCGGAGTTTGCCTCCCAGTGGGCGTTAGGCGGGGTGCTCTGCTCGGTATCCCCCATCATGGGTTCTTTTGAGTTAACCCTTCTTTTTTAAGTGCATTTTTTACAGTGCACTTGTTGGTTCCCTTATATATTTGTTTGACTGGTTTTTCTTTGTTCTACTTGGCAACAAGTAGAATTGCTGTTTAACTGAATTGGCCGGCGAAGTATAAAACCAGATCAAAATGGGCTGCTTCCCTCACCTCAGCACTATCACCTGCTGCTTCCCTCACCTCAGCACTATCACCTGCTGCTTCCCTCACCTCAGCACTATCACCTGCTGCTTCCCTCACCTCAGCACTATCACCTGCTGCTTCCCTCACCTCAGCACTATCACCTGCTGCTTCCCTCACCTCAGCACTGCCACCTGCTGCTTGTTCACTTTGTTGACTCATTCAGACAGCGGAAACCAGCACACGCCGTCAGGAAAAAGTTTATTTTACTGTGTGAGCTGCAAACTCAAATTCGCCACACTTGTGGCGATTGGCGATAGGATTGCCCACCTCGGGGTTATATGGGGCAATTAGAGGAGTTATAAGGAGCGGTTATATAGGGTAATAGGAAAAGTTATAGGGAGAGGTTATATGGCATAATAGGAGGACTTACAGGGAGCGGTTATATTGGGTATTAGGGGAAGTTATAGGGAGCGGTAATATGGGCAATATGAGGAGTTACAGGGAGAGGTTATATGGGGTAATAGGAGGAGTTATAGGGATAGGTTATATGGGGTAATAGGAGGAGTTATATGGGGTAATAGGAGGAGTTATAGGGAGAGGTTATATGGGGTAATAGGATGAGTTATAGGGAGCGGTTATATGGGGTAATAGGATGAGCTATTAGGAGCGGTTATATGGGACAATAGGAGGAGTTATAGGGAGAGTTTATATAATGCAAAATTAGGAGTTATAGAGAGGGGTTATATGGAGCAATCAGAGAAGTTATAAAGAGGGGATAAATGAATTTAAATATTAAAAAGGAATTCCTTTATTTTATATAAGTTTAAAATTCAATTTTAAGTCACAATTTCAAATTGAACAGTACGAACGTCCCACTATTTTGGGCCCTAAAAGATCTGCATCCCCAACCATCTCCACCAGCTATTTTTAGAGACATCACAGGCTTAGACCCCCCCAACTGTCCCTCCGAAGACCTTCCCACTTCAATGTAGACCAACAGGAGACCCTTCATGGGGAAGCTGAGAAGAGAGAAGACTGTTGCAACAGCAGGTGAACTGGACATCATTGAGGGCCGTGTCATCTCTTTTTCCTTGGGGTCCCTCCACCTTGGTGCGGATGCCACAGATCGATATTTCGCAGGACTGGCTCCAGGGTCCGTATGTCCCCCACGAGAGCCCAGATCCCTCTAGTATCGATTCGTCTGAGCACTTAAATATGATGTTGTTGGCGGCGGTGTCGTCGCCGAACCACTGAAATTTCTGTACTCTCAAGGAGAAGCCGATGAGCCGTCCTTGGCGACAGAAAACAGGGGAAGTCCATGAACCCCAGCTGAGAGAGAAGAAGGAGGACGTGGTTAGTGGTGAAGAGGAAACTTCCTAGGTTCTTCTGCAGAGGAGACCTGACCTGTAGGACGGGGCACAGGACTTTACGTGAGGTCAGACCAATTATCTATACAGTGGCATTTCTCCTGTCCTACGTCCTTCTGGGGAGTATAGGGGATTTCTAATAGGGTGATAGTAAAGGGGATTTTTAATCTGTAAAGAGGTATCACCCCCTCCCTTAATCTCTTGTGATACCCCTCTCTATATACCCGAACACCACGCTATCCTCCCAGCTGCCTTAATTTCCCTCCCTATACACCCCAACATGTTGCTGCCCTCCTCACTGCCTTATACACCCCCGCTTATATTCCCCAACATCCTGTCATCCTAATAGTGTATATGTTTGGAAAGCTCTGTACATGTGAAGAAGAGACCTGTGTGGTTTGGAAATCTCTGTACATGTTAAGAAGAGACCTGTGAGGCTTGCAAAGCTCTGTACATGTGAAGAAGAGACCTGTGTGGTTTGGAAATCTCTGTACATGTTAAGAAGAGACCTGTGAGGTTAGGAAAGCTCTGTACATGTGAAGAAGAGACCTGTGAGATTTGCAAAGCTCTGTACATGTGAAGAAGAGACCTGTGAGGTTAGGAAAGGTCTGTACTGGTGAAGAAGAGACCTGTGAGGCTGTGAATGTTGTGAAGACTTACTCACTTTCCTTCAGCAGATTGAATTAAACGTTCCTTCTGACTGGCATATTTGCTAACACAGTGCAGTCGTATCCCGTTCAGAGCCGTATCATCACCCTTCCCCTGATCTCCTTTCACCTGTATCAGGAAGATCAGTTACAATGGTTCCATCTCATATATAACTACGCATAGCCCCTCAACCCATTAAACACGTCCCTGTCATTAGGTCACTTTGGCCCTAAGTGGGACTGACCCTTTAACCCATTAATAACGTACCTGTCATTATGTCACTTTGCCCCTACGGGGGACTGACCCTTTAACCCTTTAAACACGTCCCTGTCATTAGGTCACTTTGCCCCTACATGAGACTGTCCCTTTAACCCATTAAACACGTCCCTGTCATTAGGTCACTTTGCCCCTACGTGAGACTGACCCTTTAACCCATTAAACACATCCCTGTCATTAGGTCACTTTGCTCTGATCACAACAGCCATAATTAAAGGGAATGGAAATCGCTGGAGGGCGTTATAGTGAGGTTTGGGATTAAGGGGATAATGGGAAAGCAAAGAGGATTTCTAATAGGGGAGTAAGAGGGATTCTTATAGGGGGAGTAAGGTGGATTCTAATAGGGAGCGAAAGGGAATTCTAATTGGGGGGAATGGGGGATATTAATAGGGGGAGTACGGGGTGTTCTAATAGGGTGATTAGAAAAATATCTAATGGAGGGAGTAAAGGGGATATTTAGTAGGGAAAGAAAGTAATGGGTAATTCTAATAGGGGGAGAGAAACGTGGATTTCTAATAGGGGGGAGTAAAGGGGATTTCTAATAAAGGGGAGAGAGTAAAGGGGATTTCTAATAAAGGGGAGAGAGTAAAGGTGATTTCTAATAGGGGGAGAGTAAAGGGGATTTCTAATAGGGGGAGTAAAGGGAATTTCTAATAGGGTGAGAGTAAAGGGAATTTCTAATAGTGGGGGAGTAAAGGGAATTTCTAATAGGGTGAGAGTAAAGGGGATTTCTAATAGGGTGAGAGTAAAGGGGATTTCTAATAGGGTGAGAAAATTTAAATGGATTTCTAATAGACATAGGGTAAAGGGGATTTCTCATAAGGTGTAATATGTGGGATATTTAATAGGGGGGAGTAAGGGGGATTTCTAATTGGGGGAGAGTTAAGGGGATGTCTGTACAGGTAAAACAGAGGTCATCTCTAATAGGGAGAATAAATGTGTTTCTAAATTAGGAGCTGTGGTAGGGGACATCAAGGGAAGTCTTGTATTTCCCATATATAGCACTGTATGTATGTTCCGGTGTCAGGTAAACACACCCCGTTTTTTTATGGAAAATTAAAGGGGTTTTCTAATGGGGTGGAATAAACAATTCATTTAATAGGTAAAGTAATGGGGATTTCTAAACGGGGGATTTCTCTAAGGGGGAATAAAATAATTTCTATTGGGGGAAATTAAAGGAGATTTATAAGAGGGAAAAGGGGTTTTGTCTGATATAAGATGGTAAAGGGGATATGTAATAGGAAGAGTTTAGGGCATTATGTATTGGGAAAGGTAATTTCTAATACAATGATTAAAAAGCATTATTCACAGTTAAAAAAAAGGAGATGTATTTGCAGTAATATGCTGGCCTCTGAAGTGGTCTTCGGATAAGTTAATTGATGTCACTCCGACTGCAGAATTAGTGCCAGCAAAATCCCATATACATCACAACATACATTGCCATGCAAGAAATAATATTGTTAATATATATATGTCTCACCTTGAGATCGAATCCTTTGACATGGAATCCTTCGGGACAATATTCATAGTCCCCCCACTTCCCCCAAGAACCTCCGTTGGGGACACCGATGAAATTAGGTTTCTGCCCGTATCCTACTGAGAAGAGAGAGAGGAGGAGGAGGGATGAGACCGCCTGGAACATCATGGTGGGTTCTTGAGGAACTCAACTGGAGATGTCAAGAGATGTCAACTGCATTGTCTATTTATAGACCAACCCATCCAGAATGAGCCAACCCAATTCCGGATCTTCTTGAGTTAACACCTCCCACCCAACCCCCCTTCTAGATTTTGCAAGAACTCCTCTAACCGGTTGAAATTTGAGTAGCTTATTTGCCCAATTAGAAATCCCCTGTACAATACCACCATTATAATTTAATTTACTTTCTTTATTAGAAATTACAATGATTTTACCTTTTAAGACATCCCCGTTACTCTCCCCCTAACAGAAATCCCCTTTACTCTCCCCCTAACAGAAATCCCCTTTACTCTCCCCCTAACAGAAATCCGTTACTCTCCCCTAACAGAAATCCCCTTTACTCTCTCCCCCTAACAGAAATTCCGTTACTCTCCCCCTAACAGAAATCCCATTACTCTCCCCCTAACAGAAATCCCCTTTACTCTCCCCTAACAGAAATCCCCTTTACTCTCCGCCTAACAGAAATCCCCTTTACTCTCCCCTAACAGAAATCCCCGTTACTCTCCCCCTAACAGAAATCCCCTTTACTCTCCCCTAACAGAAATCCCCATTACTCTCCCCTTAACTGAAATCCCATTACTCTCCGCCTAACAGAAATCCCTGTTACTCTCCCCCTAACAGAAATCCCATTACTCTCCCCCTAATGGAAATCCCCTTTACTCTCCCCCTAACAGAAATCCCCTTTATTCTCCCCCTAACAGAAATCCCCTTTACTCTCCCCCTAACAGAAATCCCATTACTCTCCCCCTAACAGAAATCCCCTTTACTCTCCCCCTAACAGAAATCCCCTTTACTCTCACCTATTACAATTTCTCTTTACTCTCCCCCTAGAAATCCCCTTTACTCTCCCCCTAACAGAAATCCCCATTACTCTCCCCCTAACAGAAATCCCCTTTACTCTCCCCTAACAGAAATCCCCATTACTCTCCCCTTAACTGAAATCCCATTACTCTCCCCCTAACAGAAATCCCTGTTACTCTCCCCCTAACAGAAATCCCATTACTCTCCCCCTAACGGAAATCCCCTTTACTCTCTCCCTAACAGAAATCCCATTACTCTCCCCCTAACAGAAATCCCCTTTACTCTCCCCCTAACAGAAATCCCCTTTACTCTCCCCTTAACTGAAATCCCATTACTCTCCCCCTAACAGAAATCCCTGTTAATCTCCCCCTAACAGAAATCCCATTATTCTCCCCCTAACGGAAATCCCCTTTACTCTCCCCCTATTAGAAATCCCCTTTACTCTCCCCCTATTAGAAATCCCCTTTACTCTCACCTATTAGAAATCCTCTCTGCTTTCCCATTATCACAATAATCCCAAACCTCACTATGAAGCCCCCGAGGGGTTTCCATTCCCTTTCACTATGTCCGTGTTGTCAATCCTCTAAGAATTACCCTGTAACTCAGTCCTGCAGCCACTGCAGCCTTCTTATCCCGTTTAGGTCTGATCCCTTAGTGATGCCTTAATGAGAGCGGTGTCCCCGATAACCCCATAAAGTGATGAATGTTCCAAAATCCCACTATTAGCTTTTATCTGAAAACCATTTAATGGGTTAAAAGGTCAGTCCCACGTAGGCGCAAAGAGACCTCAGGACAATAACGTGTTTAATGAGTTAGAAAACCACACAGAAATTGCCCACAAGGTCACGATGACCTCGTGCTTGGTTTATAGGGTAGACAACAATGGACAATGGGTAGCTCCAGGATGTTGGCCAGTGGAAGAGAGCCAGGGAAGGTAGACCACGAGTTGATGGAGCTCCTCCATAAATAAAGAGCTGAAGAGCTTCCCTCATTCCTTGTGCATGAGACCCTCAAGGAGACAAGATGGTGCTCTTGGCATCTCTCTAGCCCCTTCTCTTCTCCTTCCTTATGTGTGCGTTTAATTGCGTTTAATTACGTTTAATTACTGAGGCAAAATATAAACGTCGTTTGGTAGTTTTTTTTTACACTGTCGTGAAAACGTCAATCTCGCAGCTGGTTCATGATAGGGCTGGGCTTATGTTGTTTCAATGGGGAAAAAATAGTCCGTAAGACATAGGAAAGGAATGAGGAAAATCAGATTTCAACAGAAGTGTGTTTTGGACCAAACACATGATGTCTCGTTTCTGCGCCAGTGACCTCTCCGGGAGAAAATCCCGATCTATGGTAACGTAATGTGCAGGGATTTCTGGTTAATCCTTGATAGAGAAAAACACTGAGGAGCTCTGATGGCAATGCCAAGATTAAATGTATACATATGTGAATATAATACAAAATGTGAATAAAATCAAATAATAATACACTACAATTATTTGCTGTGCTGCACTACCCAATAGGTCCTCATGGGGAACGTAAAGTCATTCATAGAATGCAAAAGTAAATTCACGCATAGTGCAATATTGTAACAAGTCCAATGTGAGGTAAGATGTAGGAGTAGTATTAAATGGACGATTGCCCCATCTCACATGTCTCAGTGAGAATAAAGTGCCTTAAAAGGTATCTTTAGGAGATCACCCTCAGACGCCTTCTGTCTAGCAGGGTCTGGCACTTAAATGGTGGATGGATGGTACAGTAGATGTATACTTTTCCCCACATGTAGGACCAATGGTATCCCGCAGTATTCAATGTGCAAAAAGATAAATGGGGGTATAAAAAAACATTTATATAGAACACGTTAAAAAAGCAATAAAGCACTTACAAGTAGTGTAGAGGCTCTGACAGACAGCAGAATTAGATGACACACAGTTCCTCAGACCGCTCCGGGGAAGTAGAGTCCCAGCTTCCGCGTCTGCCCGTGAACGTTCTATTCTTGACTCCAGACGGCCACCGTAGGTCATTCCAGCTCCAGAGATCAGCTGTGCAGCAGGCCCGCTATCCGTACGCGGAATTGGGGACTCTCCTGTAGCGCAGCGCTCTGAGGAACTGTGTGTCATCTAATACTGCTGTCCGTCAGAGCCTTACATTGTATTTTTATTGTACTGTTGCTGCCCTCGGAGGACATGGACGGGTGGGATGGTGATGAGAATGGTCTTCATCCTGGCAGGGGTAAGTGCAAGTTTTATTTACTTTATTTCTGTTGGCTGGCTAATGTTTGATTTTGATTGGGCAAATGAGCTATTATCCATAGCTGTCTTGTTATTTCAGCACTGCTGTAAGTAGGATTCCAATTTTACTCCTACTGGATGAACTTGTTCTGCTTATGTCCCAAGCCTTAATAGGCAATTGTTTGTCTTTTTTATATTCATTTACACTGTTTTATTAAATTGTAACAGCTATTTGGTTATTCTTTGTATGTGTTTGAATTTTCATGCTTTATTTATTAGGGCTGCACTATGATTTTTTTCTTTGTCTTTTTTGTCTCTCGTGTTTGTTTGTCTTTGCTGTGAGACTTCAGTCAAGATCCTTCTCAGGAACTGTTTGGTATCCGTGATTGGATTCTTCATCTGCTCAGAATTTATTCACCGAGTTATTTTATTGTAGGGGCCGGCTGTTTGTTTTTTTATCTGTATTAGATCTGTCAACTATCTCCGGTCAGCAAAATTTAACACAGATTTTGTACACATCTGCCCCCCAACATTCACCCTTAACATCCTGCTCCCAAAGTCCCAGTTCTGCAGCAATTTCCTATAAGGGACCCTTACCACACATGGCATCCATAGCTTATAACCCTGCGGGGGACAATATTAGGGGAGCAGAGTAACACGGAAACATAACAATGTACATTACGAGACCCAAGAGCTGACACTCTCAGCCCTTGAAACACTTTTTTTTTTTTTATAACTTCAAGTTTATTGGAAATTTTCAGTATAAATAGCATCGCGATACATATAACATGAACATTCACAGTATTGCAGTCATTTACGATACTGTTAGACTTTCCCACTGGTACATCTGGTGATCACATATAAACATAATGTCCCTGATACCAGCCGGTATATTTAGGCAATTTAAACTTAGGGGAACAAGAAATTAAAATTCAGGGGGGGAGGGTGGGGGGGGGAGGGGGAGGAAGGGAGGGGGGAGGGGGCGGGCACAGGCACTCTACTCTACCTTTTTCCTATAAGTGGCTGACTAATTTGCTGTGCACGATTTGTTTGCAAACCCCTTGGGCTGCCCATAATGTTCACACGGTGTACCCTCATCTAGGTCTCATAGTCCGGTTCGCTCTCTTTGAACGAGAATGCACCTGGGATTATCATTGCCAAATCGTGGTTACCTCAACCCCCGGGATGTCTGTCTGTTCCAGCCAAGGCGTCCAGACTTTTAGATTTTTGCTACCAGTGTCATTGACCAGACTCGTCAATTTTTCCATCTGGCATATGTACCATAATCGATTCCGAATCTTAGGGATATTTGGGATCTCTGGTTGTTTCCACATAGCTGCGATCTCGCACCTCGTTGCTGTTGCAAAATGTGCAACTAGTTTATTGCCTGATTTTGGTAGGCCGTTCCATGGTCTGTTCAATAGGAACAGCCACGGATCAGGGGGAATTGTGAGGTCAAAAATCCTCTGGATCCAATGTCTAATTTCTTCCCACAGCTGTGAGATCCGAGGGCAAGACCACAGCATGTGTAACAGGTCCGCCGATTCTCCACACTGTTTAGGGCACAGCGGGGAGTATCCAGTGACAAACCTTGATAATTTTAGTGGGGTGAGGTACCACCTCATCAGTACTTTATATGCCTTCTCCTTCAAAGTAGTGCATATGGAGCTCTTAGCAGTAGCCTCTAAGATAGCCGTCCAGTCGTCCTCCTCCAACTCCTCCCCTAAATCCGTTTCCCATCTAACTTGGTACGCCAGTTTTTGTCGTTGCTGTGAGCTCCCAGAACCGACCACTTCTCTATAAATCTGCGATGTAAGTCCCCGCGTGTCTGCTTTCGTCAGACAGAGCTTTTCAAATGTGGTTAGGGGCGGGAAGGGAGAATTTTTGGCGAAGAACGCTCTGACCTGGAGGTAACGGAAGAATTCGGAAAGTGGGACATTTTTTTCAGATCGGATTTGTTCGAATGATTTAGCCCTGTTCGGTATACCCTCCAGATCTCTTAGCCTATGATATCCGTATCTTTTCCAATGCCCCGCGGCGTTTGCTGCTAGTCCCGGTGCAAAGTCAGGGTTGCCCCACAAAGGGGACATCATGGAGCGTCTTGAAGTCAAGGCATGTTTATATTTCGCGGTCTCCCATACTGACAATGAGTTGGCCACCATAGAGAGCGGCCTTTCAGCCCATTTAACAGCTGTTTTGGGTAACCACAGCAAATTATCTATCTCTAATGGGGCACAAGCCCTCTTTTCTAAATCCACCCACCTTTTCAGTAAACAAACAAACAGGGAAGCGCTATATGAGTTAGGATCAGGCCCAGCAGAAACTTTATGTTGAAAACCACATATGAAATGAGCATAAAATTGCATGAATAATTACACAAAAATATATAAAATAAATAGCACAAGTCTCTGCCAGAGAGAAATTGTCCAGGTGGTGTGGATACAAGTTAATGCCCCTGTCTGATAGGACAGACTCGGGCAAGAGTGGCCTGTGAGAGGTGAAAATCCAGAATGGTAGCTAGGATGGAAAGCGCTACCAACTGTGCAGGTATTGAAGTGTGTAGAAATGGGAAGGTGCCGTAGGCATCAAATGTGGAAAGCGCTCACCCAGACTCCATACACTTCGCGCTGGTGGCTCCTTTTCTTTCCTCCTTACCAGCACTTGTTGCAGAAACACCGCTCCACAGCTCTCCTGAGCTCGCACACCAGCTAGGAGGAGGAGCTTTGAGGGGTTACAGCTTTTGTGCATTCCTGTCTCATTGCCACAGTCCTGGTGGTTTAACGTGGAGTCCCTTGGAGAGTATACTGCGGAGGCTGTGAAGATTCTGAAGCTGTGTGGGGTGTGTGAGATTTGGCTCTCAGCCCCTGTGCGCTCCGGTAGTTCCAGGCAACGGCCGGGAAGGGTTGGTGAGTCACGTCCAGCCGTGACGTCATACCCGGAAACCCGGCGCCCTGTGAGCAGTTCCATCACTGGTGTGCGAGCTCAGGAGAGCTGTGGAGCGGTGTTTCTGCAACAAGTGCTGGTAAGGAGGAAAGAAAAGGAGCCACCAGCGCGAAGTGTATGGAGTCTGGGTGAGCGCTTTCCACATTTGATGCCTACGGCACCTTCCCATTTCTACACACTTCAATACCTGCACAGTTGGTAGCGCTTTCCATCCTAGCTACCATTCTGGATTTTCACCTCTCACAGGCCACTCTTGCCCGAGTCTGTCCTATCAGACAGGGGCATTAACCTGTATCCACACCACCTGGACAATTTCTCTCTGGCAGAGACTTGTGCTATTTATTTTATATATTTTTGTGTAATTATTCATGCAATTTTATGCTCATTTCATATGTGGTTTTCAACATAAAGTGGCTGCTGGGCCTGATCCTAACTCATATAGCGCTTCCCTGTTTGTTTGTTTATTGTCCTTATATAGCAAGGTTTGGGTACCTTGCATTGGAAGCTGCTTATCTGTTTGGGTCAATTTGGTTCCGTTTGCCATTTTTTGTTTTATATCCACAATCAACCCCTCTTACTCCTAATGGTTCATGTCACACAACCTATCTATGGTTTAAAGTATATATATTTATAGGATTCAATTTTATTCACATCATTAAGGTGTATTTCGTTTTAATTTATTTATTTTATTTTTCAATCACACCTGGATTTATTTGTCAATACCTTGTACGGTGAGTGGTTTCACGAAATGATCACCAGGCGCACGAATTTTTCTTTTCTTTTGTTGGCTTGTTCACCTTTTCAGTGCTGGGTTGGTCTGCCATTGTGTGAGTTGACACAATTGCGCCGCCTTATAATAAGAGACCAGGCAGGGTACCGCTAGGCCTCCTGTCTGTGTGTTTTTTTTCATAATTGTCTTATTTCCTCTCGGTTTTTTCCCTCCCCAAATAAACTCGGAGATATCAGACTGAAGTGAGAGTATATCCTTCAGTCTAAGTGGCACCGGTAGAGTCTGAAACAGGTATAGGATACGGGGGAGGAGATTCATCTTTACACTATGTATCCTACCTATCCAGGAGATCTTATAGGGCATCCATTTTTTAAAGTCCGCTTTCAGTGTCTTAATTAGCTTGGGGTAATTAGCGTCATAGATGCCTCTTTAATCTTTGGTGACGTGTACTCCTAGATATTTAATGTGTTTCGGTTGCCAATTAAAATTAAAGTTCAGACTCAGTAGTTTTTCAGTTTCTTTTGGGAGGCTAATATTCAAGGCCTCGGATTTGGTTTTGTTTATTTTGAATCCTGATATTCTATTGAATTTATCCAACATGTCAAATAGGTTCGGCAGGGAGGTTAGAGGCTTGGAGATCAGCAGCAGTATATCGTCTGCATACAGGGCAACCTTATGGGATTGTGAATGTACCGTAATCCCTGATATATCCGGGTTGTTATGGATCTGCGCTGCCAGAGGCTCCATACATAGGGAGAATAACAGGGGGGATAATGGGCACCCCTGTCGTGTGCCGCTTTTAATTTGAAATAGATTCGAGGGGAAACCCTGATGTATGACCTTGGCAGCGGGGCCCGAGTATAGCGACATTATCGCCCTACTCACCCTTTCCCCAAATCCGAATGCCCCGAGCGTCTGTTTTAAGTAGGGCCAGTCAATCCTGTCGAACGCTTTTTCTGCATCCAGACTCAACATCATAACGTTTAATTTCTGATTAGTGGCTATTTCTAGCAGATCAATGATTCATCGGGTGTTGTCCGCAGCTTCTCTAATCATTATAAAACCGACTTGATCTGGATGAATGAGTCTGGGCAGGATATGACTTAATCTATTGGCCAGTAGTTTGGCGTAGATTTTAACATCCGTGTTGATTAGGGAGATTGGTCTATAACTTTTGCAATCCTGCGGATCTTTCCCTGGTTTATAAATTACTGATATTGACGCCTGGAGCATCTGCTTCGGGAACGGGGCTCCTGCTAAAACAGCGTTATACATTCAGAGCAGCCACGGGGCTAGTTCTTGGTGAACGCCTTATAATACTGCCCTGAAAACCCATCCGGCCCCGGGGCCTTTGAGGGTTTGAGGTCTGTGATGACCTGGGTAAGTTCTTCCAATGTGAAATCAGCCTCCAACCCCTCCCTGTCCTGCGCGCTCAGCACTGTTAGGTTGGACCTTGCTAGAAAATCTTCCATGGCCCTTGCCGTTTTGAGATTATGGGCCTCATGCAGTAAGCGTTGATAAGGGAATTATCACCATTTTATAGCCAAAATTGGGTTTGAGATTCAGTAAGCGCCGATAAGTGCTTGATTTCGCCAGGTTTCGGAGCCGATTATTTTGTTATGGCCAGTCGGCTGCCGATAAGCCTGTTTTCGCCACTGATCGCCACTTTTTTAAATCGGCTGGATTCAACAAAAAAAAACAGCTTATCGGGCCTGATCGGCACTACGAAATTGAGATGTTATGGCCAATTTCTC
Source organism: Ascaphus truei (assembly GCF_040206685.1). NCBI lineage: Eukaryota > Metazoa > Chordata > Amphibia > Anura > Ascaphidae > Ascaphus > Ascaphus truei. The sequence goes on along the minus strand of NC_134502.1, from coordinate 31,472,539 downwards.
CCGCCAACTAAAGTTGGCAGTTTGGAGGGGAGAACGATCGCTAAGGCTGCCGCAACGGCACTTAGAAAAAAAAAACTTCTGTACATCAATGGAGTCAATGGAGCGGGGACGTATAACAGTAAAGTACTGTTTACGTTTCATTGCTCACAATACAAACGTCATTTGCATTACAGTGTGGGGGCATTCCCTGCATTGTGTCACAGCTGACGTGTATTATTTGCATAACATTATACTTTTACATGTTTGCAGCATTTGCGGGTCACATTACTCATCATGTGATGATGTGCCAAGGGAAAATACTATACTCAACTCTTAAAGGAGAACCTCACATCATATCACACATTTTAATGAACTGAGCGACAATTATTTACATGATGTTACACATGTCACACATGTCACACATACACAGTATATTCATGTTCCTTTACATTACACAATGCTTGTAATGTGTCACGCATCTTTAAACGTTCATGTACATCTAAATTCTCATGTTTACATATACTTTTGGGTCCTCCCTATTTTCATGACGTCACTTATTGGACGCTCAATCACATTGCATGTTTACATTGTAACCGTAGCATTACAAGCACTTCAACCTAACTTATACACACATGTACAGTAATTCAGCATTGGGACACCTTGTTAACTCATTCTATACCAACTATCCTCCTTACAGAAATGCATGCATATGCACACGACTATTCATTGTTGTCAACATGTCACAATAACATGCCTAATTACACATGTTACACAAAACTTTTCCCACGTCAATCTCAGCCTTTTTGCCTAATTACATGACTGACTGTTGCGTTCACAAGTGTTACATGCATTGCACATGCAACTATTTATTTGCAAGCAATGTTTCTACAAAGGTTCACGTCACATCATTGCCAAATATCATCATTCCCTGCAGAATACACACAACAAATACTTATAACAAGAACTGCACACAGCTTGCCACAGAAGTACTTTATTATGTTAATGTAACACCTTGCATTTTACTATGTCACCTGACATCATCACATACCTATTTAAAGGACGCCCATTACCTGATGATTCACAGCTACTCATTTCAAAATGTTGAGATTGTTTAGGAGACGGAGGAACATTCTTTTCTATGACATGCTTGATGATGAAGACAATCATATAGGGCAAGGGAGGGACACACCGAGGGACAGTGACAGTGACAGGGACAGTCACGCGGATACGACAGAGACAGGGAGAGGGACAGGAGATCAGAGGAGAAGACAGAGGAGACAAGTTGTGCCTCGTCCGCGTCTGTACAGGGAGAGAACCCTGTTAGATGGGATGAGTGAGGAGGAGATTGTAAGTCGCTATCGTTTGAGTTCAGCAGCAATCTTAGCTCTTTATCAGGAGATAAGGGGAGATTTAGATTTTTTCACAGCCAGAGGTCGTGCAGTCCCTGGGCTTGTTAAAATGCTGTGCTCATTACATTATCTTGCTTCCGCGTCATACCAGACAACTGTGGGCATAGTGGGCGGGGTCTCGCAATCTACATTCTCGCGGGCCTTGACCCAGTTTCTCTATGCACTCAATAGACGCGCTAGGAATTATATTCATTTTCCTACAGAAGCGACAGAGTGGCTGGAAGTCAGGACTGGCTTTTATAATATAGCAGGGATACCATGTGTGCTGGGTGCAATCGATTGCACACATGTTGCTTTGATTGCACCTAGTCAGAGTGAGCATGTGTACCGCAATCGGAAGCACTACCATTCACTCAATGTACAGGTGGTATGTGATGCCACGATGAGGATAATGCATGTGGTACCCAAATTCCCTGGTTCCAGTCACGATTCCTCTATCCTGAGGAACTCTTCAGTCTTCCATGCGTTCGAAGAGGGACATTTTGAACATGGTTGGCTGCTGGGTGAGTACACATTTACATGTTCTAACACAAAACACTTTTTTATTTAAGAATGTTGGCATTGTACAATTTGATCACTAATGTCAGCTTATGTGTGCTCCATTCATTATAGGTGACTCAGGATACGGAATTAGGCCGTGGCTGTTGACTCCGGTGCTAAACCCTCAAACTGAAGCAGAGGACAGGTACAATGCAGCCCATATCTCTACAAGATCTGTTATAGAGAGGACATTTGGCCTACTCAAGACCAGATTTAGGTGTCTGGACAGAACTGGTGGGGCTCTTCTATACAAGCCTCAAAAAGTGTCTGATATTATCCTTGCCTGTTGCATTTTGCACAATGTTGCACTGAGGCACAATGTACAGTCAGACCTAGCTGAGCCTGTGGTAGACGAGCATCCCACCCATGTAGCTGCTGAAAATGAACAAACAGCCAGTGGTGGCCAGACACGCCAGAATCTCATCAATTCATTTTTTTCTTGTAAGTACAAACATATATGTTCCAAGTTCTACTTTTATACTTACATTATGTTATCTTAACAATAATGTTTTTTTATATACCCTTCTGGTAGGACACAGATGAATATGGGTTGCACACCTTTCTTCTCTCTGCTGTGTGCACAAAGGGATGTGGCACCGGTATGTTATTGTTGCACAGGTTATATAATCCCTCTTCAATTTTACTTTAGTTGTGTGTATGTGAATACAACTGGGGTAACAAAGCACTAATATTTTAGCATTGTGTTGTTCCTTATGCTAACACAATACACATATTATGCCCATACTCATTCATGCTTCTAGTATGCTTACATACAATGTTATTGGTGCAGTGTAACATGTACATCCATATGATGTGTACACCAGCCTAGTTTACATTTTGAATGTCATGAAATATACATGGTGTTGCACATTTAACACCAAATACACACTTTGCTGTGTTGTTTACGGTACTGAAGATGGCATGTCAATGTTTGCAATTTATATATTGTTCCTTTGCATTATAGGTATATCTCCAGTATGACTGATCATGGTGTGTTTATTTGCTGACATCTCTCATAAGATGTGCCTACTTCAATCTTCCTATAATTATTTGAAGTCAAAACCCAACATATTGGTTTAAACACAAATGTTACATATATGTACTTTCTGTATCATGTATATGCATTTAGCTACTCTTGAGCTTTCATGTGCATTGTATTAGAAAATGATTACTCCCATTTCATCACATTTTATGTATGTTTCCTTATAAATTCCATTAATGTAATATAGAGGTGTTTGGAGACAAGGGGATAACTGTAGTTATTTCTTTACTTACGGGAGATCATTCATCACGGATGAAATTGACTGATCATAAAACTCCATGCATGAATGCCTGCAATCACAACAATGCGTACTACATCTTATATTTAGCAATGTTGGTGTTTTGTAATGCTAGGAATTAATAGTCAACATTAATTTAAATTTGTGACATGTGTATGTATAAGTCACACGTGTGTGGATGTGTCCTACATGTACCAAGTGTTAAACTGTTAACAGAGAAGACAAATTTGTCACTAATGTTACTGTCATTTAGCATTTATAATTTACCAATATGACAATGTTGGTAATATTTTTGCAATATAAATCACGTCACTTCATCATTATCATGATGATAATTATCAAGTATTGTCACAATTGTAACGTCAATCACGTGCACATTAGCATAGACACACTTTGTAAGACAACTGTTTGTGTCTGTATCAATTTGTGTAGGATCCATGTATAACACCGACAAATGATAACACCAGCTTTATTATGGTAGCTTATATCATCATATTGACTATACTATGTATTTTTAGAACGTTTAATAAACACAGTAAACTATAGTTAGTTAGGTTAATGAAATATACACAGAAACGTACTTCATTACATGATGTTGATGTCATAATCAGAACATCATGCATTGTAGGGGACCACAACATCTGGCCAATAACATTATTTGCTACAGTCCCAAACCATTTTATCAACATACCCATGTAACAAGAGATTTTTAACAAGAAATGGCTAGTTGGTTGTAAGTGTCCTTTACATTGGGAGAAGGAGTGGCTCAGTGAGTAAAGACACACACTGGCACTGAGATTTTGAAGCAGGGGAGTCTGGTTCAATTCCCGGTGTCGGCTCCTTGTGACCTTGGGCAAGTCACTTTATCTCCCTGTGCCTCAGGCGGCAAAAAATACATTGTAAGTTCCACGGGCCAGGGACCTCAGCCTGAAAAATGTGTCTGTAAAGCGCTGTGTACAACTAGCAGCGCTATACATGAACATGCTCATATTATAATTATTATTATTATTATTATTATTATTATTGTTACATAGTTTCGACAGTCATACGTTCCATTACACAATATAATTCACAAATGTGTTAGCAGAGTGGGAATGGTTGTTATATATAAAACACACCATGCCATAAAATGATAGTAGTCATTAAAGAACACTCAATAAAAATTCATGAGGCACTATTTTGCAACATCATTATGTTAATTAAGTGCTTATGCAATATAGGCATAAGGGTATCACATTTTTTTAATTGTTTGTTAATAAGCGCTGCAAGCAATATAAAATTAGTTCCATATGTAGTATAGTAGTCGGTGGCTCCTCCTCACAATCATCTCATATAAAGGTAGACTCTTCTGAAATCATACATTGATCCGATTGTATCTTCCCCGACATCTCTGAAATACAGCAAACACATGATGGTCAAAGATGGCACTTTACTATATATGTATCCGTGACAACGCATTACACAGCTCTATATGATTGTGTACATACACACGTCACTCACTTATATGTTAGAAGTACAAGTGTACATCAGTATGTAATGTTTCTTTAAATTTGTAGCAGGCATAACTATGTATATGATGTGAACGTTGCCTGTATACTGAAAATTGTGCGCGCACATCTTAGTGTGCGCACGCACTTCACGCTTGGCTGCACTAACTGTTAGCGCATGCGCAAAACAAAGCGTACGTTGTGCGTTCAATACATCTTGAAAATACCATTAAACATAAAATCTTTATTTCAAATACAATGAATACGAAACTACATTCGTTCTAAACGAGTACATCTGTATTCTTTTTAAACAGACGTGTTTGGACAGAAAGGACGGCCGATAACACAATGCGCAAATGCAATACGTGTGACGTCATGTTAAACCAGCGTGAAACGCACGCTAACACTCCTCCCACTCAATTAACATTCGGCTAACGCCCAGTGTACGCCCCCACTGTATGACACACTGCAGTTACCGTTACTATAACAAAACATGACAGCCAATAGGCTTTGAGGCGCGCACGTCGCTTGGGGGCGGGACTTACATCCGTAATCCTTTGTAAGGACGCCTTGGCCCATGACAAGGGTCCCACGTCATACGTGGTGGACCCGCTTTTAAATGTTGTAGATGTAGCATGATAACAAAACAGGTATGTGTTAGAGTTATGGTAAAATGTTGCTAATATGTTTAAAGTGATAGGAAAGTACGTATATTTATTCCGTCAGCAATGTTTACTACTCTTTCAGGTTCTACTATATTGTATTCGGAAACAATTTGTTTGTGATCGCTACATGTTATGCAGTCTGCTATGTTACGCTGTATCCACGCATTGAAAGGGAAAATGGTGGTTAGAAAAAAAAAATATTTAAACGCAGAGTCAACTCATAACGGTTGTTATATTTACCATTCTTCTAGAATTAACTCTTCGTCTGGCTGCAACTGGTCGCTCCAGAAATGCAAGGCTTTTTCATCCACGCTTGACCCACCCGCTGAATCCAGTATGACACACATCTCCTCCATGAAGCGCTCATAGGAATCGCCACTGCTTTCTTCAAACAATTGGTCGGGAGGTATGTTCATTTCTTCGGGTACCCATTCCAATGCATTTTCAGCTGAAAGGCTTGGTACATAATCATAGTAGTTATGTTCTTGTACAATGTGGGTTTCAGGAATGGAGGGTGCAGATATTGCAGCAGGTATCGATTCACACGGAACAGTAGTAGCGGATCCATTGCTATTGGCATTAGGAATAAATATGCCTTTAACCACAATATATGTGCCTTCTTTCACGGTGAAATGTTTTTCTTTGGCAATCTTCCAGAAACCATAGTTGTGTTCTAGCTTATCCTGCACACGTTCAAAAAAGTCATTAGTTGATAAAGTGAATGTTATTGAGGAATTAAAATTGCGCGCATGCCGACGGTTTTGGTAATAAGGATATTTTGCTCAAATCAAATCATAGATTTGGCGTGTGCTTGCTTGGTGTCCGCAAGTTGATAAAATTGCTTCTGAAATCATGTATTTATAACCTAAATTCGGATTCATAATTGTCACCAATTCATCAGACATTGCAGAGTAGCACAAAAGATGTGTGCAGGTATCTGTTCTTTGCTCATCAAAATGAAACTGCTCAATGGCTAACAAATTGCTGTGTTTCCTTTTCAAGGTCAACAAAAGTATAAACTGTAACTCCTTATTTCAAACGCCAATTGGATTTCTAGTTATAATTGCTTGAACATTTGTGGTTTGTGATAGCCGCATGTGGGACAAACATGTATCCTTTTTTTATCTCGTTTCTGAAAACATTACTACACTTTTCATTCAGTAACATTGAGTTTTCTTGCAAAATAACAAAGAGCAGTGTGTGAAAATAGTGCTTAGACAGCCATATCAGTAAATACACACACCTGCAAAATGAAATGTTTTGTTCCCACATACATTTCTGTGTGTATTTGAAAGTCTGGTTAAGTCCCTGTCTGCATGAGTTTAAATACGTGTGTATCTATATATATATAAATATATCTCTCTCATAAATATATATATATATATATATATAAAGTGTATATTGTACTATATGTATATTGTGTGTATGTGTATGTGTATGTGTATATATATATATATATATATATATATAAAAATTAAAAAAAATTTTTTTTTTATATATATATATATTATATATATATATATATATATATAAAAAAAATGTTTTTTTTTTTTTTTTTTAAATATTGCTGGAGTACACACAACATATTGATGGCAGTAAGTAGGCCTTGTATGAAACCTATTTAAATGGTGATAAACATGAGTGAATTAAGTAATAAACATTTGTTTGCACCCAATAATGTTAGAGGCTCACACTTAGTATAGTTGTCAAACATTAGGCCTGTATTATTAAAATAGTGTGTTTTCACAAGGAAGCATGAAGTGTATGTTTTTTGGAAATACATCTATACCAGTTTAGATAGTACTATATACACACACACACACACACACACACACACACACACACACACACACACACACACACACACACACACACACACACACACACACACACACACACACACACACACACACACACACACAGTGTGTGTCTGTGTGTGTGTGTGTGCATATATCAATACATACTACATATATATTAGTATCAATTCAGAGATGTTCTTGAAACAAGAACACATAAATGATTAAAGGACAACATTACAATGGCCACCAAAGGTAAGTAATATTTAACACAAAATTCTTCTGTACACGTACAAGAAAGATGTTTGCAGTTAAATAGGTGCTTTTATAATTGCATGAAAATAATATGCACATGCAATGATTACATCAATTAACACACCCAAATGCAATGTTTTGCTGCAAAGTCAATGGCAGCTTCTCTAAACTTAGCAACTGACTCCTGGTGGACCATTACTGAACAGACGATTAAAACATAAATATTTATAACACTATTCATTAATTAGGAGTGTTAACATTTCCAAAACTTCACGTGTACAAAAACATACTTGAAAGTTTGGAAACAACACAGTCTTCAGCATACATACAATAGTAATTAGATAATCTGAAGTCAACAAAACAAGGCCAAAGACATATTTTCTGAATTATAACATTTATTTTTTTTGTTCCTTTTGCGAGCGAGTAACAGGCCTGCTTGTTGTCTCTTGAATTTTCCTTTTTCTTTTGCCACCAACTTTAGGCACAACAGAGCCACTTTGAGTGGCCTCTGGCACTTCACGGGCAGGGCTTGTGGCCAGTGACTCACCTACAGGGCTTTTGGGCAGTGACTGTTCACCTACGGGGCTTGTGGCCAGTGACTCACCTAAGGGCTTTTGGGCAGTGATTCACCTACAGGGCTTTTGGGCAGCGATTCACCTACAGGGCTTTTGGGCAGCGATTCACCTACAGGGCTTTTGGGCAGCGATTCACCTACAGGGCTTTTGGGCAGTGACTCACCTACAGGGCTTTTGGGTAGTGACTGTTCACGGACAGGGCTTGTGCCCACTGACACATGTGAGCAAGTTGATAGACACTGCACAAGTGATGGTTGGTCTGTTTCATGTGTGTCTTTTGTTGTTTTTGACCAAAAACTGGTCAGTAGTAACTGCTTGTGTTTTCTTTTTGTGGCCTCCTTTGTAGGTGTCAGCTGCTGAATTTGTACAGATGGCAGCGGTAGGATGTCGTCAGGAACCTGCACAGCAATGTCTGCTACTTGACCGGTAACATTTGGGCCTGGTGAATGAATATCAGATGAATGTGGTGAAAACTGACCTGCATGAACAGATCCTGGCTGTGAGGTGTTGAATTGTGGTACATTAGTCATTCTCCAGTAATTAGCTTGTGTTTGCTGAACAACTAATGCTTCGAATGAGGTGTTGATTTTTTGCAACTGTTTAGGCACTTCAATGAAGACTCTGTGGAGATGTGCCAATTGTGAAACTGTTTCTTCCTGCAGTGCAATCATCCTTTCCAGCACTGTCATCAGGTCAGAATGGCGACGATTTTCTGCTTCCACAATTTTTCCCTCAGAAGCTACAATTGCATCATATGTGGTATTTGCTGGACGTTTTGGCGGTAAAACAGTTTCAATTGGAACCTCTTCATGGTCACTTGCTTGTATTTGTGTGTCTATGGCGGCGGCGGCGGCATCATCATCATCATCATCATTATCATCAAAATCCTCTTCATCATGTTCTACAAATAAATGTACACATTATTAAATGGCATGTTAATCTCTGCTGTGTTACTATGTAATTGTACTGTGTCATAAGTAACAACTAACATGTTTCCATACGTTTTATAACCTCACATTAAAAACTACCTTGACTTAAGAATAATGTTTGGACTCAGTATGAAATATGAGTGAATGAAAACTTGCTGTAAACTCACAACTCCTACATGATATTTAACATCACTAACACAATACAAGTTGGCTTACACTTCATTTTCACTGACACTAAGTAATCCTATTTAAAGAAGATGTGCAAAACAAATAATGAACATGACAACATAACATATAGAAGAGCACATATTATATGGCCACCAACTGATACACTCACCTTCTAGGTGTGTTGAGCTGGCTGACCCAGGTGAAGACACTTGTTCAGTCTCAGGTGACACATGTCCTTCAGGGGCAACTATATATAACAATAACATAAGTTTTACATTTACATGTGTAAATATTGAACAAACAGTTATTGTATGTTCTGTATTTATGAGTACCTAACAGCATCATTTCCTTAACCCAAAATGTGTGTGTGAAAGTGAACATAAATAGTTGTAATAACAATGTACATGCCTGTGTACTTAGAACTTTTGAGTTCCCTAACATAAAACATACTATGTTCCTGCAGTAATGCGTGAGGATAAATAGATTAAATTTGAACATAAAAATCATATGTTGTGTAGTGATATCAGTATCATAATGTACATAACTATCATGAGATGACCATTCACAATGGTTATCATGAAGGTGGTCATATTGCACAAAGTGTTGTTTTTGGTAGAGGATATGTGTGGTACATTAATATAAGATGTGGCACACATGAATGTGGCTGTGACTAAACAAGACAACACATGCAGTGTGTGATAATGTGTCGTTGATAGTAGTAGTTCAACTATAGATATGAGTGTACTAATGTGTGACGTACGGTTTGATAAGTAATGAGTTGTTGTGGCATTTAGTAGCTAAAGTGAAGCTTTCAAATGAGTGTGATTAACTTCAGTTGTGCTAGTCAGGTTGTAATAACGGTATTCCCTTCCCCAAAAAGCCTAATCAGCCACACCTTTCAATGACTTGAAACAGGTGAAAATGGTGTGAACTAAGTTGACCCTAAAATGAGGCTGTAATTAGTGTGTGTGCTGAACCCCACCCCCTCTGTTGAAGTGTATGCTGTGATGAGATATTAATTGCAGCTGCTTTAACACAATGGTAGATGAGCTAAATAGTCGTGTGCAGTTTTTAAGTTATGAAAACAATGACATAAAATATGATACGTGTGCCTCATTATGCTGTCTGTATATGAGTTAAAGTAAAAATGGACCTTTTCATAAACAACTATAGATGTGTTAGTGCAAGTGATGTTTGTAGGCCGTTGCATGCAATATATTTGATGCATGCTTAAAATAGGCAGTAATGTCATGTTTGTCGGAGTAAAATAAATAAAATACACAATAATATTCTACATATTTCTGTTCTGTACCTGTAGCTAGTAATAATTTCTCATTAACATGTGTTACACATGTGTACTACCCTGTTGTTCCCCATCTTCGCCCACCATCAATTGCTTCCACTGCAGCAATGCATTTTGGGAATTCACATGTAAATGAGCACGCAATGGCACGTGCTATATTAGTTACTGCTTTTAGTAGGACTACAACATATATGTCTATTTTGAGATATATATATATACAGAATCAGACATATACATATATAGATGCAGGTATGCTTATATTGTGAAGACAGTATAAAAAGCAGTGTAACTATGCAAAATAACTGTAAGCAATGACACGCCTAGTACAGTAATATTTCTCACCTGGTGGAAATTGTGAGGGGTAAATTCCTATATCACGGTCACCAGGTAAGCCTTCCACGACGACGGGAAGTAATTTTGGCCGAAGCAGCTCCTCCAATGGACTTAATATGAGACGTTGTGGTGTGGGCCCACCTCCAGTGCCAGTAGCATGCATGCGTTGGTGTTGTATTTTCTTTTTCAATTTGGACCTAATATCATCAAATCTCTTGTGACAACTCCGCTTGTCCCTCACATGATTCCCACACGCATTGACACCAATGACTATTGTGTCCCACATCTCTTTTCTGCTTGCTGAACTTGTCCGCCCTTGAAAAACATATAAAATATATGAGGTAAATTAATAATAATATAAGCACCAGTTTCCTACACTGCTAGCTGTTCCAAGAGATAGCAAACATGCTGTTTTAGGTGTAATATGTGAAGCACATGAGCATTCACTACTAAACCTATACATGTAAGCAAGGTTGCATTCATATTGTATGCAGTTATGGCAAATTGACCGCCTGTGTTTAGTTGTCCTTGTAAGGCATGATAAAAAGCTGTGTTTCCAGACTAATTAACATAGAAAGATATTGTGAACCCATATTTGCATATGAACAAAACTCAGATGACCTAGGATCACATGTATTTGAATAATAAATGTAAAGGTACACTTACCTAGTAAATGTCCATATATACTGTCATAGTGCTCCAGAATGCCAGTGACAAGAGCTGTATTTTCCTGGTCATTGAAGCGAGGATTACGTGGCTTCTCCACACGTTTCTTCCGAGCAGGTTTAGGGTCAGAGCTTGGCTGGTGCTGACTGGACTCTCCTTCTTCCAATGGAAGAGCCTCCAAAAGCTGCCCACCAGCAAGCACGCCACCACCATCCACCCCATCTGCAACTGCGCCACCAGCAGCACTCCCAGCACCAGCACTCCCACTCCTAGCACCAGCACTCCCACTCCTAGCACCAGCACTCCCACTCCTAGCACCAGCACTCCCACTCCTAGCAACAGCACTCACACTCCTAGCACCAGCACTCCCAGCACTCCCACTCCCAGCAACAGCACTCCCACTCCCAGCAACAGCACTCCCAGCAACAGCACTCCCACTCCCAGCAACACCACTCTCACTCTCAGCAACATCACTCCCCTGAACAGTACGTTCACTCTGACGCGTACTCGCACGAGTAGCACTCCCACTCCCACCGGCATCACTCTTCCCACGCTTTGCGGGCATACTTCCAGCACTCACAAAAAACAGACAAGAAATGTACAGGCAATCACACGAAACACTTCCACATATAAAACAAGACAAAGATGTAAACAAAACAACAAAGGACAAAGCTTTCCCAATACACAACAAGTCTCTCAGTCAATATGCAAATCTTAAATCACCAAGCTCTGTGCGTCTCTCTCTCTCTCACTCCCAACAACACAGAGAATGATTAGCAGTACACGTTGCCTTTAAATATGGCGCGCAATCCAAAACATGCTTGTTTCGCCTGATTCAGCAAGATTTGTGATTGGGCAACCTAACAGCACCGCGCCACGCACGCCGATACACCTGTGTGTGATCGGCTAATCATCGTGAGAGTGGGCGGATTTGTTTTCGGGTTGATTTTGAATGTATTCGGCACTTACTGCATACGGAGAGGAAAAATCGCCAATAACATGACTAATCGGTAAGATTGCCGATTTCACATAATCGACGCTTACTGCATGAGGCCCTATGTGCCACTTTCTCTCCATTATATACATTTTCGTAAAATGATTTTAATTCCTCGACTATGCTTTTCGGGTTGGATGTGGACGAGACGTCTTTCAGACGCACCGCCTGTATGTTATAATTGGGCTGCCTAGTGTGTAGTTTGCGCGCTAGCATGGTATCCGGCCTGTTCGCCTTTTCGTAGAATTTCCTCCGTGACCAACTCAGAGATTTATCAGCCTGGGAGACCAACAGCAAATTTTGTTCAATTTTGGTGTTCTTTAACTCAATTAGGGCCCTCGGATCTTGTTTCAGTTTGTGCCTTGATGTAAGAGAATTTAATTTGGCTTGGAGGGCTGCTATCTTATTATTGTGGTCTCTCTTTCTACGGGCTGCAATGCCAATTAGCGTGCCCCTTATGGTTGCCTTATGGGCCTCCCAGAGGGTGAGGTCTGAGCTCACCGAACCATAATTAGTCGTAAAGAATTGATCAATCTCCTTTCCGACTGAGCCACAGATATCTGGGATCTTAAGGAGTGACTCGTTTAGCTTCCAGTTTGCACCGGGTCTATCAGGACGAATTTGGTTGCACCTCAGCTCTAAAGGCGCGTGATCCGACCATGAAATATCATGGATCGTTGCCTGGGCGACCAAGGGGACCAGTCTACTAGATATGAAGAAGTAGTCGATTCTGCTGTAAGCGTCGTGGGGGTGAGAGTAAAAAGTATAGTTTTTTTCAGTGGGGTGAATTCCCTCCAAATATCCACTAACTGGGCTTTCTTAAGACCTGCTTTGAGATTGTCAATTACTTTCTTATGACAGTTTCTAGCGATACCTGATCTGTCTAGCTTCGGGTTCATGGTAAGGTTGAAGTCTCCTGCTAATATTATGTGTCCTTTGGCTACCTGATTTCGTTTCTGAAAAAAGTCCCTAAGGAATTCATGGCTTTGTTCACCAGGGGCATACATCGAAGCTATCGTTAGTGACTGTTCTTGTACCGAACCCACCACTATTAGTATACTATACTATCAAGTATCTGCCTTCGCTATCTCTCCTGATTGTTTCTAAAGTGAATGGTACCCTGTTGTGGAAGAGAACTCCGACCCCTCTTTTTTTTTTTGCAGCGGACGCCAAGTAGAATTGTGTGAATTGTCTATCTAGGAATTTGGGTGCACTGTTATGGCTGAAATGGGTTTCCCGTATTAGGAGGATGTCGGCCTGTTTTGTCTTAAGATCTGTGAATGCTACTTTTCTTTTCGTAGGGTTGTTGAACCCCTTTACGTTAATAGATATGAAATTCAGCTCCATAAAGTAAGATCGGTGTCTGGGATCCGCCTAGTTCTGATTTTATTCTGAGGTGTTCTAAATCTGGGCCTCCTATTATCGTGTGTGTGGTCTGTGGTAGAAATGTGCATCAGGGTTAAACTTATTCTACTCTGACGAGAGGCCCGCAGCCCCAAGGGGTGGAGAGGGGGGGGATTAAGGGGGAGGGGGAGGAGCAAAACAGGGTTAAAAAAAGAAAAAGAGAAGAGCCGTGTCTGGGCTGATCCAGAGTCGGCTCTCGTGCCCTGCTTGTCGGACAGCCAACTGGCACCCACATATCAGGTGTTCCAGCATTTGCGGGCCTCTCCTCTGTAGGGCCAATTGGCTCTCAATGACTACCTCCATGAGATACCACTTGAGGCGCCGGCGAAGACCAAAGGTGTCTCGCACCGACAATAGACCTTGTATATGAAGTGAAATGTGTAGCGGCACAACATATCAGTCTTTATTGCTACTTAATAAAACTGTTTGTAACTTCAAACTTAGCTTAATTCAGCTTCGGCTCCACGGACGCATCCCGGCGCTCGGGGGCCTCCTCCAACCGACGTCCCCCCACTCCCATCGTTGATGCTTCTTGTTAGTGTCTGAGAAGGGGGCTTACGTACCCTCGCTCGCCCCGTCCATGGCTATCATGCGGGGTGGGGGCCCATGTCTCGGCCAAGGAGCAGTCCATTGTTGTGGGACCTCCACGAGGGTGTCACCGAGCACCCCGATACGCCGCCAGCCGATCGCCGTGGCCACATCGTGACCTTAGAGTAGATAAAGTACATTCAACATTAACTTTCTATGTTAACTATAATCATTTTGATTAAACAAACAAACGTGTGTCAAACATGAACCCAACATGGACCCGTCCCCCACGAGCCCGTGGGGTCCCCGATACCCCTCACCCCTTCAAAACACTAATGTGTCAGTCTGGCCATTGTAAAAACACCGCTAAAGTGAAACTCTTCTTTCTCCGTGAACTGCCCCATCCCCTGCCCAGGGCATATTTCTCGTCTCCCTCTGTTTATTGAAAGCGCTATCTGGCTGTGTCTGTCCTAGGTAGTTATATGCGCTGCCCTAATCTGACTGAGCTGGGGCTGATGGTGTGCGGGTGCGCCTTATAAAGCCAAGCCTGTGAGGGGGGGGCGCCCACGGGGATCCCCCCGCGCCGCCGGCCCCCCTGCTGAATCGCCGGAATTGACCCCCACCCAAGCCGAAGCCTGCCTAGGGCACGCGGGGAAACCAGCCCTCCTCAGCTGCTCCCCATCGCATTGCACCGGCAAAGTCTCTATTCTTCAACCTCCCCCCCCCAAGATCCCGATCACCGCTCCCTTAGTCCTGAGGCTGTGGCCCGGCTGCCGATCCCTCCACTGCCATTTTCCTCTGACCCGGAAAAATCCCCTAGGGGGCGGAAGTGCCCGAGCGCCGGGGAGTCTCAGTCATGACGTCATGGTGTGCGCAGGTCTGTAGCTCCTCCCTCACTTTCTTCGCGCCTTTAGCCTGCTTTCCCGCTCGCAGCCTCCCAGCACGTCGCAGAAGATGGGATCCAATGTCATGATGCTGCAGTTCTCGGAGAAGACCACCAGGGGGGGACATTACAGGAACACCTATAGCCGGCCATTTTAACACGAGGGGGGGAAACGGGGTTCGGGTCCCTTTAAGCGCCCAACCGGTCCAGCTGAGCTGCGGAAGACGTGTGATCTCACGTGGCTTCCTCCGACCCGGCTCCCACTCTGCTCCAGGACGTTGAAGGCACCAGATCAGCTTCTGATTCCAGGTAAGGGGGCTGAGAAGAGCCAGGGCTGGGGGGGTTCTGTTGCAGTCCCAGCTTCTTGAGGAAACTGTCTCCATCTTCGACCCTTCGCAGTGTATTTTCTACCCCGTTCCTCACTACTAGGAGGGCGAATGGGAACAGCCATCTATACTTGACTCTTTTGTCCTGCAGAATTTTAGTCACCGGTCCCAGGCTGCGTCGTCTTAGAAGGGTAGCCGGGGATAGATCCTGGAAGATCTGGAGCTTGACGCCTTCAAACTCCATGGTTCTTGCTTCCCTGGCTACCCGACAGACCGAGTCCTTTATTTTATAATAATGAAAACAGACTATTATGTCCCGTGGGGGGGCTCCTGCCTGTGGCCTCGAGCGGAGGGCCCTATGGCACCTGTCAAGGTGTAAATCCTGGGCGGATTTATCTGGCGGTAGATGTTCCAGCCACTGCTGTACATATTCCTCCGGATCGGTCACTGTCTCTGGCACCCCACGTATGTGGACATTGTTACGTCTGTCCCGGTTTTCGGTATCCTCTTGTCCTGCAACTGGGCTACCGCCTTGTTAGTCTGCTGGATGGCCCTCGTGTTGGCGTTCATCTTGGTCTCTAGGGACCCGGTCCTCTCCCCCAGCCCATCTAGGTCCCTCCTCAGATTCCACAGTTCTCTGTTGAAGAACTGTTTCATCTCCGTGCAGAACTCCCTGATGTCTTTTCTAGTGACCGGTTCGTTGTCATCCGCTCTCGCTGCTGGTCCGGCTGCCTCAGTCTCTGTCTCCATCCCTGTTGGAAAGGGTCTGGGGAAATCTCCCGCTGCTGGGGTTTTTATATTCAAATAAGTGGTGACCGAGGGGTCCTTCTGCTTGGGTTTCCCTCATGTCGGCATCACTGGGTGATCCCGTGAACGATCGTGCTTAACTGCTTCTTGTGGGGTCGCTTGCAGTGCCGCTTTTTATTGCTTATTATGCCGATGCGAGCAGAGCTAGAAACCTAAGCTTCCATCTAATCTGGCTTCGCGCATGCGCCTCTCGAGAGAAAAGTTTTAAGTGAAAACCAGGTCTAGGTAGTGGCCATCTTTGTGGGTACTAGCTTCAGTCCTCTGTTGCAGGCCAAAAGAAGAGGTTAGAGAGAGAAAGCGGGAGGCCCAAGCAAGAGAGGGGTCATCAATGTGGCAGTTGAAGTCCCCAAGGAGAAGAACAGGGGAGTCTGAGGTGAGAAAGAAAGAGAGCCAGGATTTAAAGTGAGAGAGAAAGGCAGAAGGGGAATGACCGTCACGTGGACTGGGAGAGGCGAGAAGATCTGGACAGTGTGAACCTCAACGGAGGGAAAAGCAAGAGAGGGGGGAATAGGAAGGGTTCGGTAACGGCAGAGAGAGGAGAGCAGGAGCCCCACGCCTCCACCCCTGCCATCAGGGCGCAGAGTGTGGGAGAAGGAAAGGCCACCGTAGGAGAGGGCAGCTTCCAGAGCAGAGTCAGACTGAGTGAGCCAGGTCTCAGTTATAGCAAAGAGAAGCAGAGAATGAGAGAGAAAGAAGTCATGCACAGAGAGGAACTTGTTAAAGAGGGAGCGAGCATTCCAAAGGGCACAGGAGAAAGGGAGAGAGGAGGGAGGGTGGCAGGGGATGGGTATGAGGTTGGAGGGGTTGACACCAGAAGGAGTAGAGGTTGCAGTTGGCAGGCGAGGACGAGAGCATGTAGAAATAAGGCTGGGACCAGGATTGGGAGAGATATCCCCAGAAGCAAGGAGGAGAAGCATGGAAAGAAAGAATGTGTGAGGATGATTTGTAGGGGTGTTTTTTAGTGCAGGGGATATAGCTGTGGGGTGTCAGAGGGCGCAGGTAATAAAGGAGTTCATGTGAACTGAGAAGTGGTGAAGAAAGGAGAGATGGAGATATATGAATGGAGGCTGGTGGAAGGAAGTGCATAATTTGAAAATAAGTGAGGTTACAGCAAATATAAAAAGTAAAAGCGGCATCACAGCAATAGGTAAGTGTTGAGATGCGCAGTCTAGGATAGATGATATCCTCCTTTCCAGCGTAGATCAAAGGCAGGAATTAGAAGCAGTAGGTGGTGTCCACTTTCCCAAATCTTTTTGAACTTCCTTTTTAAACTTCCTCACTACTTTAAACATTTCTACTTAAAAGCATTTCCGCTTAAGAGCATTGGCTGCAGGCCCCAAACCGGGGAAATTGGGTGAGCTGGGATCCCTCAGCAATGTGTCCAGAAAAAACTCCTGGCCAAAGGGTTCAGCATGGTGACGGCCGCAAGGCCAGTTTAAGGTGGCAAAATGCCCTTGCTCATGGCAGGATGGTGTGAATATAGCGTTGGGGGCCTTACCAGTTTGGCTCTTGATGGAGGCCGTTGACCCTTGTGTGGTTGGTGGAGTCCTTCTTGTGGCACCATACGAGGCGCACGTGGCGGGTCTGGGAGTGTCCTCCCAGTAATGTGATGCAACATGCGTCATCAGGCCGAGAGTGGCGGTGGCGTTTTCCATGTACAAGCCAGAGGGATCCTGGGGGCTTTCAAATGTGTGGTAAACTGGCAGGAACCCCAGTGTTCACTGGTACACTTGCTTCTTCTACAAATACTTCAACAGTAGGTATTTTGTCATTACACACTTCTACCTGCTTATCTGTGTGTGCGTTAATATTGTTATCGATAGCAGCGTGGTCGTGGGAGGGGGGAGTGGGTTTAGCAGCTCCCTTCCTCCTACTAGGCCCTAATTCTATTATTGTTGGGCTACCCTGCCCTGTCCTCATATATTTTTTGTATTAGGGGCAGTTGCTCTAAGGTTGAGTAGAGGTTCATTCTTCTGAATCTCATTGTGCTCCAGGGAGTTTTAAATACCCTATTTTTTTATTATTATATATTCATTAAAAGTGTATTTTTAATATATACATCATATTTCATAATTTTTTCACTAATGTACAATCTGAGTGCTGTGGGTTTTTTCTAGTTATTATACAACATACTATAGATAGACCTTGAGTGCTGTTACATAGGGGGCTCTACTGGACCACGGACCCCTTTTTGAGACTAATGTTTGCCAGTGTTTTCTTGTTCTTTCTAACCTTCCCCCTACTGCACCGTTCACTTGTTTACCATATATTTAGACTAATTAGGGAGTGCTGGTGTACCGTTTGTTGTTGTTTGTGTAAACTGACAGGACCCTGGGGAAGTTAGAAAAGGTTGTGTGTTGTTTATTGGTTATGTTATCTATATATATAAAAATGAAAGTTGTTTGATTGTTAGTAGATGTGGGAATTCTCATTGGTCCGTTGAACCGTCCACCCATGCCCCGCCTCCCCCACGGCTCTCATTGGCCAAGAGGTATGCTGACATCACGGACACACCTACTCCACTGTGACACACACAGACACACACAGACATACTGCCACAGAGTCTCACCCCTGCAGACTAACCATACCCCGAGACTGTCACCCGAGGCTGAAGCCTAATAGCCTCGGAGACCCTCTCCCTGCAGACTCACCCTACACACCTGGGATCACCCCTGCGGAGTCACACACCCACCTTGGTAAGTTTAACCCACTTATCACACAAACCGCCTTTGCTGTCCACCCCCCCACCCCCCTCTTACCCGCTTTCACAAATGATGACCTCAGCACTCCCCTTACTGTCACAAATCACTCCCTCTGCCTTTCCGCCCACTCCACGCTCACCAGCCCGATTACTGTCTGCACCGCTACTGCCCACATCTGGCCCCATCATCATCACCCTGTAGCCCGCTCCACGCTCAAAATTTCCACATTCCCGCATGCTCACAAAATGGCCACCTTCCTGCACCAATAAAATTAATTGTCAACCTTACTTACCACACTTCATGCATGAATATTTCAGCCTTCCGAGACCCCCGCCCACTACCAAAATGGCCGCCTTCCCACCAAAGACAATATTCATTGTCCGACCTAACATACCACCCATCCTCAATCAAATTTTCAGCCACCCCTGCTTTGCAAAAATGTTCCGTTTTTCCCTCCCCCCAGCTCCATTTTTGTCCCCCCCCAGCTCTGTTTTTGCCCACCCCCCCACACACAGTGACAGACAGACACACAGAGACGCGCGCACACTGACACGCACACACACACAGTGACTGACACAGTGACTCACACACAGTGACTGACACACACACATACAGTGACAGACACACTGGCTCACACAAACTGTGACATCCCAAAACCATACCCCCCGGTCCGATGGAAAAACTGTCTTCCACGAAACCGGTCCCTGGTGCCGAAAAAGTTGGGGACCGCTGCACTAGCGCGCCACCGCCACTCTGGGGGGGAAAGCAGGAGAGAGGGGGGGCAAGCCCACACATACTGACTGAAACACACACACACACACACACACTGACCGACACACGCACACTGACTGACACGCACACACGCACACTGACTGACACGCACACACGCACACTGACTGACACGCACACACACAAACTGACTGACACACTTCCTCCCTCAGTCAGCTCAGCTGCCAAACACACAGGGGTAATCCCAGCTGGCAATGGGGGGGGAGGGAGGGGGAACGGAGCTGTGAACGAGGGGGGGGGAGAAACAAAGTGTTGAAGGGTGTGGTGGAAATCGGAGATGTGAACTGGGGGGGGGTAACAGAGCTGTCAAGGGGGGGCTTATTGCTGTGAACAGGGGAGAAAGAGAGGGGGAGCCAGAACATTATATCCCGGGCAACGCCGGGTATACACACACATAATAGGAGGAGTTGTAGGGAGGGGTTACATGGGGTATTCGGAGTTGTTGGGAGGGGTTACATGGGGTATTCGGAGTTGTTGGGAGGGGTTACATGGGGTATTCGGAGTTGTAGGGAGGGGTTACATGGGGTATTCGGAGTTGTAGGGAGGGGTAACATGGGGTATTCGGAGTTATAGGGAGGGGTTATGTGGGGCAATAGATGGAGTTATAGGGAGCTGTAATTTGGGGTAATAGGAGGAGGTTTGGTGGCATTTATATGGTGTAATAGGGGGAGTTATATGGAGCAGTTGTATGGTGTAATAGGAGGAGTTATAGGAAGTGGTTATATGTGGCAATAGGAGGAGTTATAGGGAGGGGTTATATGGGGTAATAATAGGAGGTATAGGGAGCGGTTATATGGGGTAATAGGAGGAGTTATAGGGAGCGGGTATATGGGGTAATAGGAGGAGTTATAGGGAACGGGTATATGGGGTAAAAGGAGGAGTTATAGGGAGTGGTTATATGGGGTAATAGGGGGAGTTATAGGAAGTTGTTATATGGGGTAATAGGAGGAGTTATAGGGAGCGGTTTTATGGGTTAATAGGAGGAGTTATAGGGAGCGGTTATATGGGGTAATAGGAGTTATAGGGAGCGGTTATATGGTGTAATAGGAGGAGGTATAGGGAGGATCTATATGAGGTAATAGGAGGCGTTATAGGGAGCAATAGGAGAAGTTATAGGGAGAGGTTATATTGTGCAAAATTAGGAGTTATAGACAGGGGTTATATGGAGCAATGGGAGGAGTTATAAAGAGGGGATAAATTAATTGAAATATTAAAAAGGAATTCCTTTATTTTACAGTATATAAGATTAAAATTCAATTTTATTTCACAATTTCAAATTGAACAGTACGAATGTCCCACTAATTTGTGCCCTACAAGATCTGCATCTCCAACCATCAAAAGGCTTGAACCCCAAACTCTCCCTCCCAAGACCTTCCCGATTTAATGTAGACCAATTGGAGACCCTACATTGGGAAGCTGAGAAAAGAGAAGACTCAGTTTCTACAGCAGGAGAACTTGACGTCATTGAGGGCCGTGTCATCTCCGTCTGATTGGTACACCTGCACCTTGGTGCGGATGCCACAGATCCCTATTTCGCAGGACTCACTCCAGTCTCCGTATGACCCCCAAGGGTTTCCAGATCCCTTGATTACCGATTGGTCTGAGCACTTAAACATGATGTTGCTGGCGGCGGAATGGTCATCACCATATATCCAACGTGGCTCTGCTCTCAAGGAGAAGGCGATGAGGAATCCTGTGTGACACGAAAAAGTGGAAGTCCATGAACCCCAGCTAAGAGAGAAGAAGGAGGATGTGGTTAGTGGTGAAGAGGAAACTTCTGGGGTGCTTTTGCAGAGGTGGCCTGACCTGTAGGACGGGGCACAGGACTTTACGTGAGGTCTAACCAATTATCTATATAGTGGTATTACTCCTGTCCTACGTGCTTCTGGGGAGTAAAGAGGATCTCTAATAGGGGTGAGAGTAAAGGGGATCTCTAATAGGGTGAGAGTAAAGGGGATCTCAAATAGGGGGGAGTAAAGGGGATCTCTAATAGGGTGAGAGTAAAGGGAATCTCTAATAGGGTGAGAGTAAAGGGGATCTCTAATGGGGTGAGAGTAAAGGGGATCTCTAATAGGGTGAGAGAAAAGGGGATCTCTAATAGGGTGATTTTTATCTGTAAATATTATCATCCCCTCCCATAATCGCCAAGTGATACCCCTGTCTACAGTATATACCCGAGCACCTTGCTATCCTCCCAGCTGCCTTAATTTCCCTACCTATACACCCCAAAATTTTGCTGCCCTCCTCAGTGCCTTATATACTGCTCCCTATACACCCCAACATCCTGTCATCCTAATATATGTTTGGAAACCTCTGTACATGTGAAGAAGAGACCTGTGAGGTTTGGAAAGCTCTGTACGTGTGAAGAAGAGACCTGTGAGGTGTGGGACGCTCTGTACATGTGAAGAAGAGACAGGTGAGGTTTGGAAAGCTCTGTACGTGTAAAGAAGAGACCTGTGAGGTTTGGGAAAGTGCTGTACATGTGAAGAAGAGATCTGTGAGTTTTGGAAAGCTCTGTACATGTGAAGAAGAGACCTGTGAGGTTTGGAAAGCTCTGTACGTGTGAAGAAGAGACCTGTGAGGTTTGGAATGCTCTGTACATGTGAAGAAGAGACCTGTGAGGTTAGGAAACCTCTGTACATGTGAAGAAGAGAACTGTGAGGTTAGGAATGCTCTGTACATGTGAAGAAGAGACCTGTGAGGTTAGGAAACCTCTGTACATGTACAGAAGAGACATGTGAGGTTAGGAAAGCTAAGTACTGTACATGTGAAGAAGAGACCTGTGAGGTTAGGAAAGCTCTGTATACGTGAAGAATAGACCTGTGGGGTTAGGAAAGCTTTGTACATGTGAAGAAGAGACCTGTGATGTTAGGAAAGCTCTGTATATGTGAAGAAGAGACCTGTGGGGTTAGGAAAGCTCTGTACATGTGAAGAAGAGACCTGTGAGGATAGGAAAGCCCTGTACATGTGAAGAAGAGACCTGTGAGGTTAGGAAAGCTCTGTATATGTGAAGAAGAGACCTGTGAGGTTAGGAAAGCTCTGTACATGTGAAGAAGAGACCTGTGAGAATAGGATAGCTCTGTACATGTGAAGAAGAGACCTGTGTGAGTGTGCATGTCCTGTAAATGACTCACTCTCCTTCAGTAGACTGGATTGAATATTCCCCATTGTTGATGCTGCTAACACAGTGCAGTCGGATCCCGTTCAGAGACGTATCATCACCAAACCACTGGAATCTTTCCACCTGTATCAGGAAGATCAGTTACAATGCATCCATCTCATATACAGGTATAAGTGCTCATAACCCCTCAACCCAGACTGCACCCCTGAGGAAGCTCACATTGTTGATTGAAATGCAGCGTAGGGTAGTCCCTACCTACAGGGCCACCGACAAAGAGTGAGCCGGGCCTGGCCACAGGTCGGGCCTAACTTGCAGAGCCGGCCGGGCCTGAAACCATCCCCAAGGTTATTCTTTTTTTTGTATCAATCTTTTTTATTGGCATTGACATTTACATGAATGAGTACATACTTTTCAATAACATAAAATTGTTTAAGTACGACTTTATAGAGTGCATGCTAGCGACATTGTTTTTTAATAGTAGGGGTTAAGGGAGTGGAGGCGGGGGAGGGGTGGGGGGGGACTGGGAGTGGAGGAGGGTAGACAGACAGAGGGGGCAGGGGGGAGGGAGGGTTGGAGAGAGGGAAAGGGAGGGGGGGCACGGGGGGGGGGGAGTCCCCCTTGGCTCATCTACATCTCCCACCTTTGGGATCTGTGTTATTCCCTTCACTAGGGTTTGCGCTTTATGTCTTTATCTAAAGCCCTGGGGGCCTATCCATGGGTCCCATGTGTTCCAGAACTGTGTCATTTTTTTGTGCAGCATAGCTGTTAATTTTTCCATAGACATTACTTCGTCCACCCACCTTATGACTGTGTTTCTTGCAGGGGCTTTGACCTGCTTCCAGGCTGCTGCTATTGAGCACCTGGCTGCAGTCAAGATTGCAGAGACCAGTCTACTCATGGGTGGGGGTAGGTCGTCAAAGGGTTTACTCAGCACCAGGGACAGTGGATCTAGGGGGAGAGGAATTCCCGTTGTCTCATAGAGCAGCGTCTGGATCCTAACCCAGAACCTCTGAGTCTCCGGACATTTCCACCAAATATGGACCATGTCTCCCTTTTGACCACATCCTCTCCAGCACAGGTCTGGGGTGCCGGGGAAGATCTGGCTCAGTCTATCTGGGGTCAGGTACAATTGGAATAGAATTTTGTAGATATTCTCCTTTGTTACTGTGCAGATTGAGGTTTTTGCTGTCATCTCCCAGATATCCTCCCACTCCTCATTGTCAATTTGTATATTTAAGTCCGCAGACCATTTTTGCATATAGTGGTGGGTCGGGGATTCTGATGCTGACTCTATCCCCCTATATATCTCAGAGATTAGGCCTCTTTGATACCTGCCTTTACTGCATGGTTTTTCGAATCTGGTGGGTGGGGGAAATTTGGAGTTCTGTGAGAGCGAGAGCAAAAAATGTCTAATTTGTAGGTATTTGAATAGGTGGAGGTGTTTGGTTTGGTATTTGTCCCGTACCTCTTTAAATGTTACAATCTCTCCATTTTTCAGAAAGTCTGCAACCAGCCTTATTCCAAGGCCCTGAAATTGGGCAAATTGCTTTTGGAGCACCCGGGCAGGAAGTTCGGGTTCCCAAAGATCGGGGTGATTTGTGAGGGGGTGTTTAGAAAGCCATACGGTACTTCCCTTTGCTTTTCAGCCACGAGTCCCACGTGCATCTCATTGCTCCTAGATCAAACCTCCTTGATCCTCCTTCTTTTCCTCCTTGGGACCACATAAGTAGCTGAAGTGGTAACGGGGCTGCGTAATGTGTTTCTATCTCGAGCCAGCGGGCCGCCGCCGGGTCGCAATTCCAAACTACGGCTTGCTTTAGCTGGGCTGCGAGGTAGTACCTGACCACATCGGGGACCCCCGGACCTCATCTTAGTTTGGCTGATAACATTACTATCATGGCTGTTAGTGGGACGACTACGGGGAGTGTTTGGAAGTAGTACAACAGCCAAGGTAGGATGTTCATTTTGAGGGAGACTATTCTCCAGAACCATGATATTTGATGTTTTTTCCAAAACTCTAAGTCTTTTTTAATTTGATCAAATAGTGGGGGGTAGTTGTGTTGATAGAGGGATCCATGGGAGCTCGAGATTCTTATACCTAGGTATTTGATGTATGTGGTGCTCCACTTGTATTTATAATTGGACTGCAATAGCTTCCATGTTGTGTTTGGGAGGGATATGTTAAGTGCTTCTGACTTGTCTATATTTATTTTATAGTCAGAGACCTGTTCCAAATTGGTGCAGTACCTTTTGTAGGTTTGGGAGGGAGATGTGGGGGTCAGCGAGGGTCAGGATCACATCGTCCGCAAATAGGGAAATTTTGTATTCCTTTGTGGAGATCGAAATCCCCTTGATGCCCTTGTCTTGTCTAATTTTGGCTGCCAATGGTTCAATTGTTAGGGCAAATAGGAGTGGGGATAGCGGGCAGCCCTGTCTGGTCCCATTTCTGATTGTAATTGGGTCTGATAGTCCTCCTGAAATTTTTACATATGCTGTGGGGTTTTGGTAGAGGGCTCTAACACCCTCTAAATAGGGACCACTAAAACCAAACTTCAGCATTGTTTTGTCTAGGAAGGTCCATCTGATCCTGTCGAACTCTTTTTCCGCGTCAAGGCTCAGGATCATTGCATTGGTTCCTGTGAGATGCACGTGGTCGATGATATCCACTATTTTGCGTGTATTGTCGGAGGCCTGTCTTCCTGACACAAAACCTACTTGATCTGTATTAATGAGTCTGGAGAGAATTGGGTTGAGCCTGTTTGCTAGTATCTTGCTGTAAATTTTGAGATCTGAGTTAAGTAGGGATATTGGCCTGTAGTTGCCACAAAGGAGCGGGTCTCGACCCTCCTTGTGGATAATGGCAAAATTTGCTGCAGTGATGGTAGCGGGGATTGGCTCTCCTTGTAAGAAAGAGTTGAACATGTCAAGCAAGTAAGGGGACAGGGTCAGCATGAATGTCTTATAGTAAGTGTTGGAAAATCCGTCCGGGACCGGAGTTTTTGCTGGTCTGAGGGAGCTAATGGCTTCGGTTAGTTCTTCTAGGGTAATGTCTTTATTTAGTTTATCTAGTTCGGCCTGTGAAAGGGAGGGGAGGGAGCACTCCTCCAGGTATTTTGAGATTGTGTCTAAGGGGGTCGGATTTTGGCCCAGAGGATGTAGGTTATATAGTTGAGAGTAGTAGTCAGCAGAATATTGTGCTATTCCTTTTTCGTCATATGTGATTTTCCCTGATTTTGTGCGGATTTTGGATATTTGTGACTTTACCCGTATTGTGTTTGTTTGAGAGCTGCTCGCGCTTGGTTTAATTGCTTTAGTATTTTTTTGGATGCTGTTGTTTTGTGTTGCTGCTCTAGGTGTTTGATTTTATCTGTTAGTTCAGTTTGGAGTTTAGCTTTTTGTTTTTTCTTACAGGCCGATATCGAGATTAATTCTCCTCTAATTGAGGCCTTGTGTGCTTCCCAAAGCATAACCGGGACCGAGACCGTACCTGCGTTTATCTGGAAAAAGGAGGAGAGTTTGCGTCTTATATTTGTCTCTGTCTCTGGGCAGTTGAGTAGGGAATCATCGAACTTCCATTTGTAGGGATTGTAGGGGGTGGGAGGGGTGGGAAAAAAAAAGGGGGGGGAGGGGAGGTGGGGGGAGTCTCTGGACAGGATAAGAATGTCTGTCTGGTTTGTCTTAGCTCGGGATCGTGTTGTTCCCTTTCTGTCTTTGCATGTATCTTGTCATTTGGGGGGGGAGGGAGAGCGGGGGGGTGAGGAGGGGGGGCAAGGATTGAAGGGGGGGGAGAGGGGGTGGGCAGGGGGGTAGGGGAGGGGGAGGGAACCACTTGTCAAGGGGTGGATGCCTATCTGGCTTATCTTATTTAGGAGCCCATGTGGTCTGGGTAGACATTTTTTTTGTATTAACCCTTTGTCTCTTCTCTTTTTGACAACTTGTACGGAAAAACACAACATTTGGCACTTATCATATGACATTTGCATTTTCTTATCATCCGATACATATATCCTATTGCTAGGGGGTACATTTGCTTTTATCTGCTTATCAACTCTATTTCTTACATGAGCAATTGGCATCTTACATATATCATTTGCATTTACTAATTGTCTTC
Source organism: Ascaphus truei (assembly GCF_040206685.1). Lineage (NCBI taxonomy): Eukaryota > Metazoa > Chordata > Amphibia > Anura > Ascaphidae > Ascaphus > Ascaphus truei. The sequence goes on along the minus strand of NC_134502.1, from coordinate 31,445,489 downwards.
TGCTTATATCTTATTTCTGCATAGTCCATTTGCTAGTATCTGCATTACCACATTGTTCTCTGTTATGATCATTCGGTTTCCACCTTACCACATTTGCATTTTGCTTTTGATTGTTGCTTAAGGCTAGACAATAAAAAACGGGGGGATCGGGAGTGAGGATTGGCAGGTAGCGGGGGGGGTGGGAGAGAGGGGAGCGGGGGAAGGGGAGCGGGGGAGCAGGGGAGGTGGAGCGGGGGGGATGGAACGGGGGGAAAGGGGAGTGGGGGGGGGGTGGAAGGGGAGCGGGGTGGGGTATGTAAGGGAGTGGTATAGGGGTTGTAGGTACATCCTGGATAAACAGTATATTCATTGCTCTTTCTAAATTGGCTAACTTTCACCTGCTAGGCTGCTTTAAAGAGCATATTGACAAAAGTCCGGGGGGGACTGGGAAAAGAAGGGTTCATATGACCTGGGCTCCTCGGGCCGTGAAGTGACCGGCCTGTCACTGCGTCCCATCGTCCTGTGTGAGGGGGGGGGTATGAAGGGGGACAGGGTGTCTACCCCTTCTGTTCATACAGGGGGTTGCGTCCTCTGTTCGTGCAGGCGTGTTGCAGGTGCGTCGGTTGGCTTTGCTTACTGCGCCCGTGGAGGGTGTCAACAGGACCTCAGTTCAATCCGTAGGTCAAGGTGGTGCTTGTCCTCCTCGGGGGGGCCTTCTTGGTCAATCAGCCCTCTACCCCGGGCAGGACTTCGATCGAACGCTGACCGGCCTTGACGCGGTCGACCAGGATACCTTCTGGCGCTCAGATGAGATGAGTAGTGAGAGCTTTTCCTCCTCGATGGGGTGGGGGGGATATTAGTTCGCTGGTGGGGTTTGTTGCGGGATCGCAGGGCAGGATGTGTGGGTGGGGGGGGAAGGGGGGTGAGTCAGGGGGTGAGGGGGGGAGAGGTGTCTGACCTGCATTGGTTAATTGCTGGGTAATGGGATTGGAGGTGCGGGCGAGGCATCAGGGAGGAAGGGGGGGGGGGGCAAGTTTGTAGAATAGGTTCCATAGGCGGATTGGTGGTTGATGGGGTTTACTTGCTTCGAGGCTGCTTTCATAGTTCATTGTTCCCATTGGGGGGACCGCCATCGTGCTTCAGGTGGTATGTCCGTTACTTAGGGGCCTCTGTGTTCTTCTGATTGGCCAGCCTTTCAGAGGCCTGGGGAACCTCCATCTCATCATTGTTTGTGGGGGACTTGGCTGGTGGTCTGTTGTCCTGTTACTGACTCAGCCCCAACGCTTTTAGGAACGCTGGCGAATCCTGTGGTCTGGAAATTGTGTGGTGACGTCCATTCTTCAGGACGATCAGCTTAAAGGGGAAACCCTAAGTAGGAGATTCCCCTTTCTTGTAGTATGTTCCTGAGGGGCTTCATTTCTTTCCTTTTTTCTAGCGTGGATCTGGATAGGTCACTGAAGATCTGTAGATGTATGTTCTCCACTTGGATATCTCTTGCTCTCCTGCTTGAAGCCATGATCTTCTCCTTGGCTGAGTATGCGTGGAGCTTTATGATTACATCCCTGCGTCGTTCAGGGTCAGCAGGTTTGGGGCCCAGCGCTCTGTGCGCCCTGTCCATCTGGAGATCATGCTCCGACAGGTCTGGGGCTAGTTGTATTGTATTGTATGTCCTTATTTATATAGCGTCATTGATGTACATAGCGCTTCACAGTAGTAATACATGTGGTAATCAAATAAATAACAGATAATATAAATAACAGGTCATGGGAATAAGGCTTTAGACATAAAAGTAACATTTCGGAAGAGGAGTCCCTGCCCCGAGGAGCTTACAGTCTAATTGGTAGGTAGGTAGAACGTACAGAGACAGTAGGAGGGAGTTCTGGTAAGTGCGTCTGCAGGGGGCCAAGCATTATGTATCATGTGTTTAGAATGTTCACAGTGCTATTCATATGCTTCTTTAAGCAAGTGTGTCTTAAGGTGGGTCATAAAGGTGGATAGAGAGGGCATTCCAGAGGTGTGGGGCAGTCAGTGAAAAAGGTTTAAGGCGGGAGAGGGCTTTAGATACAAAGGGGGTAGAAAGAAGACATCCTTGAGAAGAACGCAAGAGTCTGGATGGTGCATAACGAGAAATTAGGGATGTATGGAGGGGCAGAAGAATGTAAAGCTTTAAAAGTGAGGAGAAGAATGGAGTGTGAGATGCGGGATTTGATCAGAAGCCAGGAGAGGGATTTCATGAGGGGAGATGCTGAGACAGATCTAGGAAAGAGTAGAGTGATTCTGGCAGCAGCATTTAGGATAGATTGTAGGGGAGACAGGTGAGAGGCAGGAAGGCCGGACAGCAGGAGGTTACAGTAATCAAGACGGGAGAGAATGAGGGCCTGAGTCAGAGTTTTAGCAGTCGAGCAACAGAGGAAAGGGCGTATCTTTGTTATATTGCGGAGGAAAAAGCGACAAGTTTTAGAAATGTTTTGAATGTGACGGGCGAATGTGAGAGAGGAGTCGAGTGTGACCCCTAGGCAGCGTGCTTGGGCTACTGGGTGAATGATTGTAGTTCCAACAGTAATGTGGAAGGAGGTAGTAGGGCCAGGTTTGGGAGGAAGTATGAGGAGCTCTGTTTTAGCCATGTTGAGCTTAAGACGGCGGAGGGCCATCCAGGATGATATAGCAGAGAGACATTCAGAAAGTTTGGTTTGTACAGCAGGTGTAAGGTCGGGTGTTGAAAAGTATATTTGTGTGTCGTCAGCATAGAGGTGATAATAGTTGTAGGAATAGTTTGCGAAGGTAGGCATGGAGCCCCTCGGCGGTGACCGTCTCTGGTATATTCCTGATTCTCAGGTTTTGCCTTCGGTCCCTGTCTTCTTGTTCTTCCAGGGCGTCTCGCAGGTCTGCGACTTCTTGGCCGAGTCTTATGACTTCTTCCTCTGTTGCGTGTTGTGTGCCAACTACGTCTGTGACTTTGCATTCCAGCACCTCAGTGCGCTTGGATAGCCCGTGTATTTCCGTTCTGAGGCCTTCCAGCGCCATGTTCATGTCCGTTTGGATTCCTTTGCGTAGCTCCTTATGCATTCTTTGGAAGAGGGCTTCGAAATAGTGTTTGTTCAGCCCCGGTTCTTGTAAGTCTGCTGCGCCTGAGTCGGGGGCTTAGTCCGTTAGGGTCGCATGGGCTGCTTCTTTGTCACCATCTTGGGAGTCCCCGCTCTGTTCAATGGGGCGGTGCGCGGGGTAATGTATTTTGTGACTCCTGGGCCTTGGGTCCCTTTTGGGCGGGCCGGCATCTTCCCTAACGTCTGCTAAGTTGTTTGTGCGTTTTTTTATGCTTTTTTTTGTGTGGTTGGGTCGCTCAATCATGCAATTTGCTCGTGAGGGTGGCAGGGGCTCCTCGGCTATCCGACCATGTTCCCTGACGTCGCTGGAAGCTCTCGGAACATCTTTGTTTTAATTACTTCTGTTTCGGTAGTTCCCAAGTGGTGCGAGGCCGGGACCCCTCCAGCTATATCTCTGCAGGTGGGTACTGTTTATTGACCTTAGTTTATTTATCATTCAGGGTCTGTGGTATTAGGTATCCTATAAAATGCGTGTATAGACTCTGGTTATGATTAATCTTTAACCCTTAGTCTTTGAAGCCCAGGTTATGAGGGGATATATGGGGTCTTTGCACCGTGGCAGTGTGATTCATTCAGCAGCTCAGTGCAAGATGGTCACCCCTCCTCCCACTTGTAGCTGTGGTGATGTGCCCCTCTGATCTGTCTCCTTTGTTGTGGGGACCACCCCCCCTGCTCCGGAATCTGGGTTTAGGGTTTTTTGCTATTGTCAATTGACAATTGGGGAGAGCAGTGTCCGGTGGCGTCCCGGTGGGTCTCTGAATAGAAAATGGCCCCCTGCCTTCTCAGCCTGCCATTGTGTATGTGCTTCACTCTTTTTTATTTGTCTTTATTTGGGGGTGAGGGGGGGGGATTGTTGCGTCTTTATTTGAGGGATGGGGGGAGGGGGGGTTTATGCGACCCCACCCAACGGCACTCGGTTTGGCAACCTCAGGAGCGGAGACACCAGCCCTGGGCTAGTCCCCGCGTGCGAGCCTGGCGGCGAGTCTTGCGGTGTGGTGTGCTCTGGTTCCCGGCCGGGGCCCAGACCAGGCACCCACGCGCTGCTTCTCTCTCCTCATCAGCTGGGGACCTCAGATCATTGCAGGGGCAAGATGGCCGCCCGCTCCTCTCCCAGCTCCCCGCGCAGCCGCCCCTCCAGAGCCCTCGGTGCTCGGGCTCTCCCGCTGCTGCAGGTGGCTCCCGCACCACACCGCCAGGACCCCACACAAGCTTCAGCCGTCCCGCAGCACGGGGCAGGGCTGGAGGCCTCCGCAGGCTGACCTGGTGGGGAGATCTCCTGCGTGGCGCTCACCGCTCTCTGTCCGCACCTGCGACGGGCCAATGCAAGGCACGCCGTGCAGATCTTGTCCTGCGGAGCCCCGGCGGCCCGACGAGCTGTTGGACTTGGACTCCTGCTCCCCTCCGGCGCCGCCACTACAGATCCCAGGGGGAAGAGACGACCGACCCGCTCATCTCCCCTGATCCCCAGCCGCCCCGGGTCCTAAAGCTCCACTGGTGGTGGGGGGAAGACCCACCCGTGGCTGTAGGGAAGTTAGGGGTTTATTTATGTTTCATTTATTTATTTGGCAGCCCACTGTTCTCTGCTCACCTGCCTCCTCAGCAGTCCTCCGTGGAGAAGATGGCCGCCTCGTCTCCCAGAACACGAGCCTCATGTGGCAACCGCTAACAAGCTGGGACCGGAGACTGTCGGCAGGTATCACTTTTTTATTTATTTAATGCGTCAATATGAATGTCTTTCCAACCGCCTCCGGGCTGCTTTGCTTCGCTGTTCTGATAGGTTTTAGTTGCTGTTTTTATGCAGTTGCGGCAGCCATTTTAAATTTTTCTGCCAGGAAAGCCTCCGGGGGCTGTTTTGTTGCCTCTGGGCTCTCTTCTGATTAGTTTTCAGCACGTATGGAGCCCTCCACGTTTAGAGGGGATCTCCCCCCTTAGTATATTCAGTTTGGGGATCTGTTTTTTTTTACCCTTTTCGCCCGGTTTTGGGGATCCTTGGGACGCAGCTCCTGTGAGACACGTCTTCCCTGCTTAATGTCTTGGCCACGCCCCCCCCCCTCCCCCCCAAGGTAATTCTTTAAAAAAAAAATGTATAATATATCTATACCTTGCTAGCCAAGCTTAATAATGAAAAACGGATAGACGATACCGTTCTGTGGCTAATGAAATGCAATGTGTTCAGGCAGAGGGTGTTTGAGGGGAGGTGCATAGGACTCAGCACCTTCCTGATTGTGTCACCTTCTGTAACGGGTGCTTACCAGAAACTGGATGGACTGCGAGGCTGATTATTGGGGGGAAAAAAGCGCAAGGATGAAGTCTGGCCTGAGGAGTTTCTCTTTGAGACAATTCCGCTCTGGCCCCAACATCAGAAGCTTCCACCTCGAGTGTGAAAGGCAATCCTGGATCGGGATGCACGAGTACGGGAGTTGACACGAAGGCCTTCTTCAGTCTCTCGAATGTCTGAATAGAACCAAAGCCCAGGATCATCTCCTTTCTGTGTCATCGCAGTAATAGGTGCTACCACTGATGAAAAGTGTGGAGTAAATCTCTGATAATAGTTAGCAAAACCCACGAACTGTTGAGAGTCATTGGACGAGGCCAATCCACCACCGTCTTCACTTTGGCTTGATCCATGGCAAGACCAGTGTCAGAGATGATGCATCCCCAAAAAGACGTCATGAACTGATGGAACTGGCATTTTTCCAATTTGGCGAATAGGTGGTTTTCCAGTAATCTTTGAAGCACCTGTCTAACGTGTCCCGAATGTCCCAGTACGGTCTTGGAGCAGATCAAGATGTCGACCAGGTAAACAATAACGTATTGATCGAGGATATTTCTAAAAATTCATTTACGAAACTCCTGGAACACCGCGGGTGCATTGCAAAGTCCAAAAGGCATCACAAGATACTCATAATGTCCGTCCCGAGAGTGAAAGGCCGTCTTCTTCTCATCCCCCTTACGAATTCTTACAAGGTTGTATTCTCCTCGTAGGTCTAACTTGGTAAAAATGGTAGACCCCTGCAGTCTGTCGAAGAGCTCGGAGATCATTCTTGATCGTCACCTTATTGAGTCCCCGGTAGTCGATACAGGGTCTGAGCGATCCATCCTTCATTTTCACGAAGAAGAAACCCGCACCTGCGGGCGACGAAGACTTGTGAATAAATCCCCTTTGTAAATTCTCCTGAATGTACTCTTTCATGGCTTTGGTTTCAGGAGGTGACAACGGTTATGAACATCCACGTGGGGGAAAAGCGCCAGGCAGTAGATCGATGGCCTGGTGAGGTGACAGTTCCTCGGTAAAAAACGTCTCGGAATTCTGCTTAGATGTCAAGCAACTGAACGTTTACCTATTCCGGTATGGATACCCCAACTAATCTTTTGGAAGGAATCGAACAATTCTTGAGGCAGTGCGGGCTCCACTGGAGAGGCAGCGACTCCTTCCAGTCTATTTAGGGGTTTTGTAGTTGCAGCCAAGGTAATCACAAAATGACATAGACTGAAGGCGTATGAATGACATCCAGTTGAATCTTCTCATGTGACTTTTTCCAGACTGTAACAGAAAATTAATGGTTTGCAGTGATATGAAGACAGGTTGTAAGGGACGACCATCGATGGCTTTCAGCCCTATGGAGGGATCCTTGCATATCAAAGGGATCTTGTTTCTGTCGGCGAACCCTTGGTCAATGAAGTTCCCACCTGACCCGAAGTCTAGAAAGACTTCTGTGGTGGTCTTAAAGGTGTCCCCAAGTAGTGTGATGGGAATGAAGATCCTGGTAGACCATTTGGGAGGAGAAGAAGATATGGTTCCGAGTGCGACCATCCCGGCTCTCACTGGGATTTTGGCATTTCCCAACATAAGAGGACAAGTATTTACCAGATGTCCGGTGTTACCGCAGAAAAAGGCAGAGACCGGCGTGGCGCCTGCATTGTTTCTCGCCGACAGACAATATGTTACCTCCAAGCTGCATAGGTTCTTCCAAAACCAGGGAGGGAAGGTAAATGACTCCTGTAGATCGACTAAGAAGAGGCTGCGTACCTTGTTGGTGCTGGTTCCTCTCGGTTCTTCTCTCCAGAAGCTGTTGGTCCATCTGGATACATAGAGCGACGAACTTCTCTAGTTCACTGGGACCTTCCTGTACCGCAAGTTCGTCTATGAGATTTCTGATTGGCTGTGCCTCTGCATATGTTGCAGCCAACCCACGACAGGTATCAGAGACTCCTGACGAAGCTGCCAGCGAAACGCAGAAGTGCCCTTGCATTGAGTCCTTGTTTCCTGTGAAATCAGAAGCCCGTGGTGTGACGCAGTGTGACGCAGACGTTGTCACGTGTAGCGGAAGACTGAGTGAGAGGTTCTAACCCGAAAGTTCTGTGATGTGTAGCAGTGGAGGAATCGCCCGCGCAGCCTGACCCCCCCCCTGCAACCCCGTAACCGCGTCCGGAGTGTCAGAGTCAGGGTCGTGTAGCCGGGTCAGGGAAGGAGAGGTCTGGACCTTAGTAATACTCGCCGTAGTCTGGGGTTGGAGAAAGTAGAATCGGCGTTATCCGTAGCCGTGGTCAAGGAGGAGAGAAAGCGGGAGTCCAGAAGCGAGCCGAGGTCAAGGGGTCAGAGAACACAGGGGTCCGGGTACAAGCTGCGATCAAAAACAGGAAGCAGAACAAGACAAGGCACGGCAGCAGGATGCTTGAGGCAAGCACGCGAAACACAAACCTAAATTTGTGCTCAGCCAGTTTGCAAGAGGGCTGGCTGAGCATATAAAGGGCAGGAGCCAATGAAGAAGCAGCAGGAGGCTGTCCGCAATGAGTCATCACAAGTGGACTGTGCACTGATTGGCAGGGGTGGAGTGAGTAGCAGCTGTGGAATATTTGAGTGAATTAACTCCTTGTATGCCTAAGTCTGTGCGGCTACGAAGCGTAGCCGGCGTGTGCCGCGCTTTGCGTGTCATCATGGGGGCGGAGCCTAGAGACGGTCCCTGTGGCGTTTCCCTTCCTGGCAGCGCAGCATCTGCCCGCTGGTTGTGGCTGACGCGTGTCACTCCTGACGTTGCAACAAGCATCAGGGAGGCGGGGCGGCGTCAGGGAGGCATCTGAGAGCACACATACCAGACAGCCTCCCGTGCTGCTGAGAGCACACATACCAGACAGCCTCCCGTGCTGCTGAGAGCACACATACCAGAAAGCTTCCCGTGCTGCTGGGAGCACACATACCAGACAGCTTCCCGTGCTGCTGAGAGCACACATACCAGACAGCTTCCCGTGCTGCTGAGAGCACAAATACCAGACAGCCTCCCGTGCTGCTGAGAGCACACATACCAGACAGCCTCCCGTGCTGCTGAGCGCACACATACCAGACAGCCTCCCATGCTGCTGAGAGCACACATACCAGACAGCCTCCTGTGCTGCTGAGAGCACACATACCAGACAGCTTCCTGTGCTGCTGAGAGCACACATACCAGACAGCCTCCCGTGCTGCTGAGAGCACACATACCAGACAGCCTCCTGTGCTGCTGAGAGCACACATACCAGACAGCTTCCTGTGCTGCTGAGAGCACACATACCAGACAGCCTCCCGTGCTGCTGAGAGCACACATACCAGACAGCCTCCTGTGCTGCTGAGAGCACACATACCAGACAGCTTCCCGTGCTGCTGAGAGCACACATACCAGACAGCTTCCCGTGCTGCTGAGAGCACACATACCAGACAGCTTCCCGTGCTGCTGAGAGCACACATACCAGACAGCTTCCCGTGCTGCTGAGAGCACACATACCAGAAAGATTCCCGTGCTGCTGAGAGCACACATACCAGACAGCCTCCCGTGCTGCTGAGAGCACAAATACCAGACAGCCTCCCGTGCTGCTGAGAGCACACATACCAGACAGCTTCCCGTGCTGCTGAGAGCACACACACCAGGCAGCTTCCTGTGCTGCTGAGAGCACAAAAACCAGACAGCCTCCCGTGCTGCTGAGAGCACACGTACCAGACAGCTTCCCGTGCTGCTGAGAGCACACGTACCAGACAGCTTCCCGTGCTGCTGAGAGCACAAATACCAGACAGCCTCCTGTGCTGCTGAGAGCACACATACCAGACAGCTTCCTGTGCTGCTGAGAGCACACGTACCAGGCAGCTTCCTGTGCTGCTGAGAGCACACATACCAGGCAGCTTCCTGTGCTGCTGAGAGCACACATACCAGACAGCCACCTGTGCTGCTGAGAGCACACATACCAGACAGCCTCCTGTGCTGCTGAGAGCACACATACCAGACAGCTTCCTGTGCTGCTGAGAGCACACATACCAGACAGCCTCCCGTGCTGCTTAGAGCACACATACCAGACAGCTTCCCGTGCTGCTGAGAGCACACATACCAGACAGCCTCCCGTGCTGCTGAGAGCACAAATACCAGACAGCCTCCTGTGCTGCTGAGAGCACACATACCAGGCAGCTTCCCGTGCTGCTGGGAGCACACATACCAGACAGCCTCCTGTGCTGCTGAGAGCACACATATCAGGCAGCTTCCTGTGCTGCTGAGAGCACACATACCAGACAGATTCCCGTGCTGCTGGGAGCACACATACCAGACAGCCTCCCGTGCTGCTGAGAGCACACATACCAGACAGCCTCCCGTGCTGCTGAGAGCACACATACCAGACAGCCTCCCGTGCTGCTGAGAGCACACATACCAGACAGATTCCCATGCTGCTGGGAGCACACATACCAGACAGCCTCCCGTGCTGCTGAGAGCACACATACCAGACAGCTTCCCATGCTGCTGAGAGCACACATACCAGACAGATTCCCATGCTACTAGGAGCACACATACCAGACAGCCTCCCGTGCTGCTGAGAGCACACATACCAGACAGCTTCCCATGCTGCTGAGAGCACACATACCAGACAGATTCCCGTGCTGCTGAGAGCACACATACCAGGCAGCTTCCCGTGCTGCTGAGAGCACACATACCAGACAGCCTCCCGTGCTGCTGAGAGCACACATACCAGACAGCCTCCCGTGCTGCTGAGAGCACACATACCAGACAGCCTCCCGTGCTGCTGAGAGCACACATACCAGACAGCCTCCCGTGCTGCTGAGAGCACACATACCAGACAGCTTCCCGTGCTGCTGAGAGCACAAATACCAGACAGCCTCCCGTGCTGCTGAGAGCACACATACCAGACAGCCTCCCGTGCTGCTGAGAGCACACATACCAGACAGCCTCCCGTGCTGCTGAGAGCACACATACCAGAAAGCTTCCCGTGCTGCTGGGAGCACACATACCAGACAGCTTCCCGTGCTGCTGAGAGCACACATACCAGACAGCTTCCCGTGCTGCTGAGAGCACAAATACCAGACAGCCTCCCGTGCTGCTGAGAGCACACATACCAGACAGCCTCCCGTGCTGCTGAGCGCACACATACCAGACAGCCTCCCATGCTGCTGAGAGCACACATACCAGACAGCCTCCTGTGCTGCTGAGAGCACACATACCAGACAGCTTCCTGTGCTGCTGAGAGCACACATACCAGACAGCCTCCCGTGCTGCTGAGAGCACACATACCAGACAGCCTCCTGTGCTGCTGAGAGCACACATACCAGACAGCTTCCCGTGCTGCTGAGAGCACACATAACAGACAGCTTCCCGTGCTGCTGAGAGCACACATACCAGACAGCTTCCCGTGCTGCTGAGAGCACACATACCAGACAGCTTCCCGTGCTGCTGAGAGCACACATACCAGACAGCTTCCCGTGCTGCTGAGAGCACACATACCAGAAAGATTCCCGTGCTGCTGAGAGCACACATACCAGACAGCCTCCCGTGCTGCTGAGAGCACAAATACCAGACAGCCTCCCGTGCTGCTGAGAGCACACGTACCAGACAGCTTCCCGTGCTGCTGAGAGCACACATACCAGGCAGCTTCCTGTGCTGCTGAGAGCACAAATACCAGACAGCCTCCCGTGCTGCTGAGAGCACACGTACCAGACAGCTTCCCGTGCTGCTGAGAGCACACGTACCAGACAGCATCCCGTGCTGCTGAGAGCACAAATACCAGACAGCCTCCTGTGCTGCTGAGAGCACACATACCAGACAGCTTCCTGTGCTGCTGAGAGCACACGTACCAGGCAGCTTCCTGTGCTGCTGAGAGCACACATACCAGGCAGCTTCCTGTGCTGCTGAGAGCACACATACCAGACAGCCTCCTGTGCTGCTGAGAGCACACATACCAGACAGCTTCCTGTGCTGCTGAGAGCACACATACCAGACAGCCTCCCGTGCTGCTGAGAGCACACATACCAGACAGCTTCCCGTGCTGCTGAGAGCACACATACCAGACAGCTTCCCGTGCTGCTGAGAGCACAAATACCAGACAGCCTCCCGTGCTGCTGAGAGCACACATACCAGACAGCCTCCCGTGCTGCTGAGCGCACACATACCAGACAGCCTCCCATGCTGCTGAGAGCACACATACCAGACAGCCTCCTGTGCTGCTGAGAGCACACATACCAGACAGCTTCCTGTGCTGCTGAGAGCACACATACCAGACAGCCTCCCGTGCTGCTGAGAGCACACATACCAGACAGCCTCCTGTGCTGCTGAGAGCACACATACCAGACAGCTTCCCGTGCTGCTGAGAGCACACATACCAGACAGCTTCCCGTGCTGCTGAGAGCACACATACCAGACAGCTTCCCGTGCTGCTGAGAGCACACATACCAGACAGCTTCCCGTGCTGCTGAGAGCACACATACCAGACAGCTTCCCGTGCTGCTGAGAGCACACATACCAGAAAGATTCCCGTGCTGCTGAGAGCACACATACCAGACAGCCTCCCGTGCTGCTGAGAGCACAAATACCAGACAGCCTCCCGTGCTGCTGAGAGCACACGTACCAGACAGCTTCCCGTGCTGCTGAGAGCACACATACCAGGCAGCTTCCTGTGCTGCTGAGAGCACAAATACCAGACAGCCTCCCGTGCTGCTGAGAGCACACGTACCAGACAGCTTCCCGTGCTGCTGAGAGCACACGTACCAGACAGCTTCCCGTGCTGCTGAGAGCACAAATACCAGACAGCCTCCTGTGCTGCTGAGAGCACACATACCAGACAGCTTCCTGTGCTGCTGAGAGCACACATACCAGACAGCCTCCTGTGCTGCTGAGAGCACACATACCAGACAGCTTCCTGTGCTGCTGAGAGCACACATACCAGACAGCCTCCCGTGCTGCTTAGAGCACACATACCAGACAGCCTCCCGTGCTGCTGAGAGCACACATACCAGACAGCTTCCCGTGCTGCTGAGAGCACACATACCAGACAGCTTCCTGTGCTGCTGAGAGCACACATACCAGACAGCTTCCCGTGCTGCTGGGAGCACACATACCAGACAGCTTCCCGTGCTGCTGAGAGCACACATACCAGACAGATTCCCGTGCTGCTGGGAGCACACATACCAGCCAGATTCCCGTGCTGCTTAGAGCACACATACCAGACAGCTTCCCATGCTGCTGAGAGCACACATACCAGACAGCCTCCTGTGCTGCTGAGAGCACACATACCAGACAGATTCCCGTGCTGCTGAGAGCACACATACCAGACAGCTTCCTGTGCTGCTGAGAGCACACATACCAGACAGCCTCCCGTGCTGCTGAGAGCACACATACCAGACAGCTTCCCGTGCTGCTGAGAGCACACATACCAGACAGATTCCCGTGCTGCTGAGAGCACACATACCAGACAGCCTCCCGTGCTGCTGAGAGCACACATACCAGACAGCTTCCCGTGCTGCTGAGAGCACACATACCAGGCAGCTTCCCGTGCTGCTGAGAGCACACATACCAGACAGCCTCCTGTGCTGCTGAGAGCACACATACCAGACAAAATCCCGTGCTGCTGGGAGCACACATACCAGACAGCTTCCCGTGCTGCTGAGAGCACACATACCAGACAGCTTCCCGTGCTGCTGAGAGCACACATACCAGACAGCTTCCCGTGCTGCTGAGAGCACACATACCAGACAAATTCCCGTGCTGCTGAGAGCACAAATACCAGACAGCTTCCCATGCTGCTGAGAGCAGACATACCAGACAGATTCCCATGCTGCTGAGAGCACACATACCAGACAGCCTCCTGTGCTGCTGAGAACAGACATACCAGACAGCTTCCCGTGCTGCTGAGAGCACACATACCAGGCAGCTTCCCGTGCTGCTGAGAGCACACATACCAGACAGATTCCCGTGCTGCTGAGAGCACACATACCAGACAGCCTCCCGTGCTGCTGAGAGCACACATACCAGACAGCCTCCCGTGCTGCTGAGAGCACACATACCAGACAACCTCCCGTGCTGCTGAGAGCACACATACCAGACAGATTCCCATGCTGCTGGGAGCACACATACCAGACAGCCTCCCGTGCTGCTGAGAGCACACATACCAGACAGCTTCCCATGCTGCTGAGAGCACACATACCAGACAGCCTCCCGTGCTGCTGAGAGCACACATACCAGACAGATTCCCGTGCTGCTGAGAGCACACATACCAGACAGCTTCCCGTGCTGCTGAGAGCACACATACCAGACAGATTCCCGTGCTGCTGAGAGCACACATACCAGACAGCCTCCCATGCTGCTGAGAGCACACATACCAGACAGCTTCCCGTGCTGCTGAGAGCACACATACCAGGCAGCTTCCCGTGCTGCTGAGAGCACACATACCAGACAACCTCCTGTGCTGCTGAGAGCACACATACCAGACAGCTTCCCGTGCTGCTGGGAGCACACATACCAGACAAAATCCCATGCTGCTGGGAGCACACATACCAGACAGCTTCCCGTGCTGCTGAGAGCACACATACCAGACAGCTTCCCGTGCTGCTGAGAGCACACATACCAGACAGCTTCCCGTGCTGCTGAGAGCACACATACCAGACAAATTCCCGTGCTGCTGAGAGCACAAATACCAGACAGCTTCCCATGCTGCTGAGAGCAGACATACCAGACAGATTCCCATGCTGCTGAGAGCACACATACCAGACAGCCTCCTGTGCTGCTGAGAACAGACATACCAGACAGCTTCCCGTGCTGCTGAGAGCACACATACCAGGCAGCTTCCCGTGCTGCTGAGAGCACACATACCAGACAGATTCCCGTGCTGCTGAGAGCACACATACCAGACAGCCTCCCGTGCTGCTGAGAGCACACATACCAGACAGCTTCCCGTGCTGCTGAGAGCACACATACCAGGCAGCTTCCCGTGCCTCTGGGAGCACACATACCAGACAGCCTCCTGTGCTGCTGAGAGCACACATATCAGGCAGCTTCCCGTGCTGCTGAGAGCACACATACCAGACAGCCTCCCGTGCTGCTGAGAGCACACATACCAGACAGATTCCCATGCTGCTGGGAGCACACATACCAGACAGCCTCCCGTGCTGCTGAGAGCACACATACCAGACAGCTTCCCATGCTGCTGAGAGCACACATACCAGACAGATTCCCATGCTGCTGGGAGCACACATACCAGACAGCCTCCCGTGCTGCTGAGAGCACACATACCAGACAGCTTCCCATGCTGCTGAGAGCACACATACCAGACAGATTCCCGTGCTGCTGAGAGCACACATACCAGGCAGCTTCCCGTGCTGCTGAGAGCACACATACCAGACAGCCTCCCGTGCTGCTGAGAGCACTCATACCAGACAGCCTCCCGTGCTGCTGAGAGCACACATACCAGACAGATTCCCATGCTGCTGGGAGCACACATACCAGACAGCCTCCCGTGCTGCTGAGAGCACACATACCAGGCAGCTTCCTGTGCTGCTGAGAGCACACATACCAGGCAGCTTCCCGTGCTGCTGAGAGCACACATACCAGACAGCTTCCTATGCTGCTGAGAGCACACATACCAGACAGCCTCCCGTGCTGCTGAGAGCACACATACCAGACAGATTCCCGTGCTGCTGGGAGCACACATACCAGGCAGCTTCCCGTGCTGCTGAGAGCACACATACCAGACAGCTTCCTGTGCTGCTGAGAGCACACATATCAGGCAGCCTCCCGTGCTGCTGAGAGCAGACATACCAGACAGCCTCCCGTGCTGCTGGGAGCACACATACCAGACAGCTTCCTGTGCTGCTGAGAGCACACATATCAGGCAGCTTCCCGTGCTGCTGAGAGCACACATACCAGACAGCTTCCTGTGCTGCTGAGAGCACACATATCAGGCAGCCTCCCGTGCTGCTGAGAGCACACATATCAGGCAGCCTCCCGTGCTGCTGAGAGCACACATACCAGACAGCCTCCCGTGCTGCTGGGAGCACACATACCAGACAGCTTCCTGTGCTGCTGAGAGCACACATACCAGACAGCCTCCTGTGCTGCTGGGAGCACACATACCAGACAGCCTCCTGTGCTTTTGAGAGCACACATACCAGACAGCCTCCCGTGCTGCTGAGAGCAGACATACCAGACAGATTCCCGTGCTGCTGAGAGCACACATACCAGACAGCTTCCCATGCTGCTGAGAGCACACATACCAGACAGCTTCCCGTGCTGCTGAGAGCACACATACCAGACAGCTTCCTGTGCTGCTGAGAGCACACATACCAGACAGCCTCCTGTGCTGCTGAGAGCACACATACCAGACAGCTTCCCATGCTGCTGAGAGCACACATACCAGACAACTTCCCGTGCTGCTGGGAGCACACATACCAGACAGATTCCCGTGCTGCTGGGAGCACACATACCAGACAGCCTCCCGTGCTGCTGAGAGCACACATACCAGACAACTTCCTGTGATGCTGAGAGCACACATACCAGACAGCCTCCCGTGCTGCTGAGAGCACACATACCAGACAGATTCCCATGCTGTTGGGAGCACACATACCAGACAGCTTCCCATGCTGCTGGGAGCACACATACCAGACAGCTTCCCATGCTGCTGGGAGCACACATACCAGACAGCCTGCCGTGCTGCTGAGAGCACACATACCAGACAGCTTCCCATGCTGCTGAGAGCACACATACCAGACAGATTCCCGTGCTGCTGAGAGCACACATACCAGACAGCTTCCCGTGCTGCTGGGAGCACACATACCAGACAGCTTCCCGTGCTGCTGGGAGCACACATACCAGACAGCCTCCCGTGCTGCTGAGAGCACACATACCAGACAGCTTCCCGTGCTGCTGGGAGCACACATACCAGACAGCCTCCCGTGCTGCTGAGAGCACACATACCAGACAGCTTCCCGTGCTGCTGAGAGCACACATACCAGACAGCTTCCCGTGCTGCTGAGAGCACACATACCCGACAGCCTCCCGTGCTGCTGAGAGCACACATACCAGACAGATTCCCGTGCTGCTGAGAGCACACATACCAGACAGATTCCCGTGCTGCTAGGAGCACACATACCAGGCAGCTTCCTGTGCTGCTGAGAGCACACATACCCGACAGCCTCCCGTGCTGCTGAGAGCACACATACCAGACAGCCTCCCGTGCTGCTGAGAGCACACATACCAGACAGCTTCCTGTGCTGCTGAGAGCACACATACCAGGCAGTTTCCCATGCTGCTGGGAGCAAACATACCAGACAGCTACCTGTGCTGCTTAGAGCACACATACCAGGCAGCCTCCCGTGCTGCTGGGAGCACACATACCAGACAGCCTCCTGTGCTGCTGAGAGCACACATACCAGACAGCCTCCTGTGCTGCTGAGAGAACACATACCAGACAGATTCCTGTGCTGCTGAGAGCACACATACCAGGCAGCTTCCCGTGCTGCTGGGAGCACACATACCAGACAGCCTCCCGTGCTGCTGAGAACACACATACCAGACAGCTTCCCGTGCTGCTGAGAGCACACATACCAGACAGCTTCCCGTGCTGCTGAGAGCACACATACCAGACAGCCTCCCATGCTGCTGAGAGCACACATACCAGACAACTTCCTGTGCTGCTGAGAGCACACATACCAGACAGCCTCCCGTGCTGCTGAGAGCACACATACCAGACAGCTTCCTGTGCTGCTGAGAGCACACATACCAGACAGCTTCTCGTGCTGCTAAGAGCACACATACCAGACAGCCAGTGAAGGTATCAGTGAGAGACTGCACGTGGGAAGCTGCAGGTTTCGGGTGTAAAATGGTGAAAGAGCTTAGTTCTCCCACTGTTAGTTCGGGACTAAGCTGTATTAGTCAGAACTGAAAGGAGTTATGCCTTTTGGTTGGGTTGCATTATGAGTTAACCCTGAAAGTAAACCCCTGTTCCTCAAATTCTATGTTTCCTGCCTTTGGGCTCACTGCTCACACTAATTTTAACACACACACACACACACACACACACTGT
This sequence comes from Ascaphus truei, assembly GCF_040206685.1. Taxonomy (NCBI): domain Eukaryota; kingdom Metazoa; phylum Chordata; class Amphibia; order Anura; family Ascaphidae; genus Ascaphus; species Ascaphus truei. The sequence goes on along the minus strand of NC_134502.1, from coordinate 31,428,084 downwards.
GACAAATGTCCCTCTTTTGTAGCGCTGACGTCTGTCTGGGATCTTCCTAACACATTCTTCTAGGGTTAATTATATGAATAACCGGATCATACATAGCATTACGTTGCTTAACTCAGGCTTCTGCCTGCTTTATTTTCATCCCAGTAAGGGACTGCAGCTTTAACAGGTGTAAGCAGGAGGCACTCAGCTATTAACCTTCAGCAGTTTACTCATATCACTGTTATAATATTTCACACACTGTCACTTTAAGAAACAAAAATAAATCATATAAAGAAATCCTATTCCATTCAGGGATCTAACTACACAGTAGAATCAGCCTCTCTGACTTTTGCTGGGCCAACTGACCTGGTTTCCCAGCTTAAAACAATGCCCTCTCATTTAGGGTCACCAGATACAGCTGCATACAGTCTTTAGACACAGCAATAAACATTTGGGTTTATCTGTTCGTGGTGGGGAACTCGGTCCCAAGTGTCCAGGCAAATCTTCTGGTACTTGAAGGGGGCGTCCTCCCCGAACTGGATGCAGGGGAGTAGCGATACCCCCAGCCTCCAGGCTCTAAGAAGAGAGACTGAAATGCAACCCTCTCTGCTCTAAATACCTGTGCTAGTGATTAGGAGAGCAGGTGAGAGAAAACTAGACACATTGTAATCTGTGGTCTGGATTTTCCATCCACCAGCCCGAGTTAATGGAAGCTGTGGAACATTTTTTTTTTCACTATTCCTGCACTTTCTGACCTAAAACCGGGCAGAAAGCTGCCTAATATCTTTGGACTATGTCACTATATATATATATATATATATATTTTTAATTTTTATATATATATATATATAATATTTAGGGTTATACTATGTCCACCTCTTCTTTTTTCCTATGATTTGCAGAGTTCCAGTGATACTAAATCAATCTCGATTTACAGCAGATTGCATCCGAAAACGCCGGAATTATTTCACCGCCAGGAGAGCGGGCGCGCAAAGATTTCATCAATCACCACATTGTCAAAATTGCACATTTGCACTGTGAATATTTGTTTCTTATTTCTATGATTGCGGGGAGTTCTTGCGCTTCGAAGTTCTGTGACGCATAACTTCTCATAACCCATAAATCCATTAAACACGTCCCGGTCATTAGGTCACTTTGCCCCTACGTGGGACTGACCCTTTAACCCATTAAACACGTCCCTGTCATTAGGTCACTTTGCTCCTAGGTGGGACTTAACCTTTAACCCATTAAACACGCCACCGTCATTAGGTCACTTTGCTCCTATGTGGGACTGAACCTTTAACCCATTAAACACGTCCCTGTCATTAGGTCACTTTGCTCCTATGTGGGACTGACCCTTTAACCCATTAAACACGCCCCTGTCATTAGGTCACTTTGCCCCTACATGGGACTGACCCTTTAACCCATTAAACACATCCCTGTCATTAGGTCACTTTGCTCCTATGTGGGACTGAACCTTTAACCCATTAAAGACTTCCCTGTCATTAGGTCACTTTGCTCCTACGTGGGACTGACCCTTTAAACCATTAATCACGTCCCGGTCAGTAGGTCACTTTGCCCCTACATGGGACTGACCCTTTAACCCATTAAACACGTCCCTGTCATTGGGTCACTTTGCCCCTACGTGGGACTGACTCTTTAACCCATTAAACACGTCCCTGTCATTAGGTCACTTTGCTCCTACGTGGGACTGATCCTTTAACCCCTTAAACACGTCCCTGTCATTAGGTCACTTTGCCCTTACGTTGTAATGACCCGTTAACCCTATAAACGCGTCCCTGTCATTATGTCACTTTGTCCCTACGTGGGACTGACCCTTTAACCCATTAAATACGTCACTGACCTGACCAAATAATTTGCTTATGTTGCGTCTCAGATAAATCCTAATTGTGGGATATTAGAATGAGGGGCACTTTATGGTGTATAAGTGACACTTCTCAGAGCAAAAGCTCACTGCTTACTGCCCAGCCCCCATAGTATCTGCTGTATCCCCCCATCCGGTATCATGTAAACACACAGGGGGGGCTATGCACAAAGCAGTGATACTGTAAGGGGGTTTTAAGTGAGATAAATGCCTTATGGTGCAAAATTGCGTGTAGCGCGATTCACAAAGCAGTGATAACACTGCAGTATCGCGCTTATAAGGCTTTTAATCACCAAAACACAGTCATTGATAAAAAAAGTTGCACCATAAATGGCGCCATAACAGCATTTATCTCACTTAAAAACACTTACTGTACCACTGCTTTGTGCAAAGCCCCCATAGTGTCTAATATGGACAATGAAAGGGGGTTATCTCATACATGGGGAGGGAGTTTCGGCTACTTCTAAATACAGTGAGTAACAAGTATAAATCACAGTTATAAAGGAGATTTGTGCAGTAATTTACTGGCCTCTGAAGCAGTCCTGGCATAAGTTAAAATATTTGACTGTGCCTGCAAAATTAGATTGTAAGTTCTGCGGGCAATTTAAATATTGTGCCATCACAATCCCATATACAGAAGCACATACATTGCCATGCAAGAAATCATATTATTATTACTGTATATATTTATCTCACCTTGAGAGAGAATCCTCTGGCATGGGAACCGACGGGACACATTTCAACTGGCCCCCATTCACCCCATTCACCTCCGTTGGAGACACTGATGAGATTTTTAGAGTTCCCTTGTCCTACTGAGAAGAGAGAGAGGAGTAGGAGGGATGAGACAACCTGGAACATCATGGTGGGGTCTTGAGGAACTCAACTGGAGATGTCAAGAGATGTCAACGGTGAGAAAAACTTCGGCAATGTAATAATCGGGAATCAGGTTTGCCGTTCAAATCAGCAATCTTTATTTCTTCAATCAGCTCAGCGATTCAGCAAGGATACAAAATACTTCTATTCAAGGTGGCGAGTATCTGAGAAGGCAGTGGCGTATCCTGCGACAGCTACGTTTTATACCCTTAGATCGAAGAGATATACATCACTGGCTCAGCTAACTCGCTTTTGCCAACTAAATGACGTACTTGTTTACATACTTGTTTTTCTGTTGTTACCATCACGTACCTTATCTCAGGAACATTAGGAACTTACAAAAACAAGTCTTATCACTAAAATGGGCATCATACAACTTGCTTTCAGGTTGCCCCTGATACCAATAACATTGTATACTATTAGTTTCACACTGACCACAAGATTCCTTAAAACATCTTAACCTATGGAGTGCAGAATATATATATATATATATATATTGCTGCAGTGGAAGTGCTGTATGCTGGGTGATAATGGGGAAAGGCGGGGTGGCAGACCTGCCTAAGACATGCAGATGAGCATACAGTTGTATTTGCATATTTGCTTTCCTGTGGAGGGTTTTTGTCACTTTTTTTACTCACCATAACTTAACTCGGTATTATGGTTTAGCCTATCCCATAGCCTCTTTGCATACCCAGTTAAAATCAACCCCACACTGATGAGACCCATCAAGGTCAAAACAGCTGTCTGTGGGTGGTTTTCTGGGTATGCACCTTAACCCTGGCTGTGCTCAAAGCTGTGACCATGCAGCAAGCTTAAGCCTATAGGGAACCATGTTAAAAATGGTTTTTGAGGCAAAAAGTGACACTGTGTGCTCATTTGCATGTTATTTCCCAGAATCCCTTGCTGCAGTGGAAGTGCTGTGTGCTGGGGGATAATGGGGAAAGGCGGGGCTGCATGTCATTTCCCAGAATCCCTTGCTGCAGTGGAAGTGCTGTGTGCTGGGGGATAATGGTGAGAGGCGGGGCTGCATGTCATTTCCCAGAATCCCTTGCTGCAGTGGAAGTGCTGTGTGCTGGGGGATAATGGGGAAAGGCGGGGCTGCAGACCTGCCTAAGACATGCAGATGAGCATACAGGAATATTTTCATTTGCTATTTGCTTTGCTGTGGAGGGTTTTTGTCACTTTTTTACCCACCATAACTTAACTAAGTGTGTATATATATATACAAACATACAAAGGTTTAATCCATCACAAAAACATCAGGGGTAAATACAAGGGCGTTGTACCGGCTACTCTAGCACAGAGAACTTCCACTCTACAGTATTAAACAAACAACAACAATATTATACCCTCTACAAGCGCTAATCTACAATGTGCAAATGAACACAAATTAAAGTGAACATACAATAAGGAGATACACAAATGTGAACATTCAATAAAAGTGAGCACCACTCATTTGTGGTGTTAAGAGCTGCCAAGGGGACTAATAAACAGATTATTCCCAACATGTGAAATAAATGCAAATACAAAATATAAGTTCCCGGCGCTAAAAATGTCCAAGATACCGTTATCCAAACGAAAGCCCCAGATGAAGGTTTCTGATGGATGGTATATGGAATATAGACAGAGTCCCAGGGTGTTGTTGAATCCCTTAGCGATGTCCACAGTGATTCTGGGGAGACAGAAGAGATACACACCAATTGCGCACTATGCAACTACTCTTGACCCCAATCGGAACCAACGGACATAGAAACCCCTCTTACAAGATGTAAATTTGTGTATTCATGGGAGAGAATCTGTAACTGTGTCTTTACTCCGCCTCGGTAGTTCACGGATCCCACGTGACCGGCAGCAGTACTTTCTTATTCCATGCAGCAAACAGCACTCACAGGGGACGCAGGCGAGGCATGACCATACAGGAACAGAAAGATGACACAAATGGTGTAATACGTACACACTTTAATAAAAACTTTAAAACACAAATCACCCTCACTTACAATAGAAGGGGGATGACAATATGACTCACGAATGCCGTCCGCGACTTGTCAACAGCCTGATGCACGCTTGGGAGCCCTCCTGAATGGCGATCTCTGCAACTCCCAGACCGATGACGTCAGCGGTAGGACGGTGCAGGGCGCTCTCACAGCATCAGTTGGACTATGGTGGCTGGACCGGCTCAAACACTAAGCTCCTCCTCCCTACGCGTTTCGTGACTCTGCGTCACTTCCTCAGGGGATTGGGGGAGCTGAGTGGGAGCAGTGTTTAAATACTACTTACCATAAAAAGGTCAACCCACAAAGGGGAGGTCCTGGACATATTGCTAATAGATATTCGTGCCTGGCAATTAACAGCGATCTGGACCTACTACAAATGGCTGCTGGGATCAATTGCATTACAGTTTACATGCTAAGTGCCATACATAAATACATATTATTAATTACATATAATTAAAACACATCCATATGTTATGACACAACACAAATATTAATCTCGCAATGATTAAAAAATAAATGAAAAAATGAAAGAATAATTAAAATTAAAATTCTACGTATCCTTTAAAAAAGCTGCCAAATCAAAATCAATATTCAAACCTAGGGGAGACAGAGTTCTAAGTACATAAATCCAGTAGCTTTCCCGTCTGGATACTAAATTCAATCTGTCTCCCCCGCGCCACGTACCTTTTGGATTATCAATGCCCATGCAGATCAATCCCTGTGGGTCCTGATTATGTTTTAATCTGAAATGATTTGAGACGCTATGGTTCTCGAGGCCGCTCTTTATGTTATACACATGTTCAGCGAATCGTCGCTTGAGGGGCCTTCCAGTACGCCCCACGTATTGCAACCCACATGGGCATTGCAAGAGATACACACAAAAGTTTGTTTTGCAAATTAATAAATGTCTCAATGTCAAATTCCTTTCCAGTGACACTGGATGTAAACGTTTTGGTTTTTATACTATACTTACACCCAATGCAATTTTGACATGTATAATATCCCTTAAGACCATTAAGCCATGTGACATGGCGATCCCTAAGATTATCAATTGGACAACTTGGAGAGAGGGAGGACTTCAGATTTCTAGCCCTTCTATATACAATCTTAGGTCTGTCTGGAAGGCAGGTTTTTAAAATGGGATCTCTTTGGAGAATACTCCAATGCTTATTGAATGTTTTGGATATAACTGGAGCCAACCCACTATATTGAGTGATAAAAAAGGGAAATTTTTGTTCTGTCACATGCCCTGATGCAATGGCTTTCTTTGATATTAGAGTGGCTCTATCTATTTTGCTGACCTCCGTGATGGCCAAATCTAATTCACTACTCCTGTATTCTCTATCTAGGAATTTCTCTTTGAGATCTTTAACCTGTTGTTGGCTACTGAGTCTTCCGAACAGTTTCTCTTAATTCGTAGTGCTTGACCCTTGGGGATATTCTGAAGCCACCTGGGGTGATGGTGGCTTGATGCCAATAAATAAGTATTGGCATCAACTTCTTTGTGATATGTCCTTGTATGAATAATGTTTTCAACTATGTACAGGGAAAGGTCAAGAAAATTTATAGTGGACTTGTGATGATTGAAAGTGAACCTTAAGTTCCATGTATTGGTATTTAGATGATCCTGAAACTTTTCTAGTTCATCTAATGACCCCCTCCAGACACACAGCACATCGTCGATATATCTTTTCCAGAGCACCAGGTTTGCACTAAACGGGTTGGAGGACCATATATGATTCTCTTCTCAGATGGACATGAATAAGTTCGCATAGCTAGGTGCAAACCTGGTGACCATTGCGGTGCCGCATGTCTGGAGGTAGAACTCACGGTCATAGCTAAAATAATTGTGGGTCAGGATGAATTTAATCCCATCTATGTTGAACTGTCTCAGCTTTTCATCTACCTCCACATCTTTCTCCAAAACTCTTCCAATAGCATCCAGGAAGAGGATCATATATGACCCATAGCATCTCAAATCTTCAGATTAAAACATAATCAGGACCCACAGGGATTGATCTGCATGGGCATTGATAATCCAAAAGGTACGTGGCGCGGGGGAGACAGATTGAATTTAGTATCCAGACGGGAAAGCTACTGGATTTATGTACTTAGAACTCTGTCTCCCCTAGGTTTGAATATTGATTTTGATTTGGCAGCTTTTTTAAAGGATACGTAGAATTTTAATTTTAATTATTCTTTCATTTTTTCATTTATTTTTTAATCATTGCGAGATTAATATTTGTGTTGTGTCATAACATATGGATGTGTTTTAATTATATGTAATTAATAATATGTATTTATGTATGGCACATAGCATGTAAACTGTAATGCAATTGATCCCAGCAGCCATTTGTAGTAGGTCCAGATCGCTGTTAATTGCCAGGCACGGATATCTATTAGCAATATGTCCAGGACCTCCCCTTTGTGGGTTGACCTTTTTATTGTAAGTAGTATTTAAACACTGCTCCCACTCAGCTCCCCAATCCCCTGAGGAAGTGACGCAGAGTCACGAAACGCGTAGGGAGGAGGAGCTTAGTGTTTGAGCCGGTCCAGCCACCATAGTCCAACTGATGATGTGAGAGCGCCCTGCACCGTCCTACCGCTGACGTCATCGGTTTGGGAGTTGCAGAGACCGCCATTCAGGAGGGCTCTCAAGCGTGCATCAGGCTGTTGACAAGTCGCGGACGGCATTCGTGAGTCATATTGTCATCCCCCTTCTATTGTAAGTGAGGGTGATTTGTGTTTTAAAGTTTTTATTAAAGTGTGTACGTATTACACCATTTGTGTCATCTCTCTGTTCCTGCATGGACATGCCTCGCCTGCGTCCCCTGCGAGTGCTGTTTGCTGCATGGAATAAGAAAGTACTGCTGCCGGTCACGTGGGATCCGTGAACTACCGAGGCGGAGTAAAGACACAGTTACAGATTCTCTCCCATGAATACACAAATTTACATCTTGTAAGTGGGGTTTCTATGTCCGTTGGTTCCGATTGGGGTCAAGAGTAGTTGCATACTGCGCAATTGGTGTGTATCTCTTCTGTCTCCCCAGAATCACTGTGGACATCGCTAAGGGATTCAACAACACCCTGGGACTCTGTCTATATTCCATATACCATCCATCAGAAACCTTCATCTGGGACTTTCGTTTGGATTACGCTACAGTCTTAAACGTCCAACTATGATTGTGTATACATTGGTGCATTTGCCAAGTTACTGTGCATATTTGGGGCTCCCTAACTAGCGCTGGACATGTTCGATATTTACACCTTCTGCAGCGCGGCGCCTATGCATCATTCAGTCTGCGTGCTCTCCTGTTCTGCGTACAGTAGTGTGGATACTTATCCATGAGCGTGGCTGGATGCACTGTACACATGAGCTTTTGTTCTGGGGGGTGATGCCACATTGCTTTAGGGGTACATCACCAGCGTTGCTCTCCACTACCTCTCCGACTCACCACTGGGGACTTTTCAAACTACACTGTATATATTTTGTCACATTTATCGGCGGTTTTTACAGTTAATAAAAGTTTTTTGGGGGTTTTCAGTTCTGGGTTTAGTGGTCCTGTGGGAACTTTCTGTGGTACGTTCCCATTCGGGTTTTGTGGCACTGCTACTTTCAGTTAATATTTATCCATCTGTTTCAAGAGTGGACATCTTTGTAACGGTTTCATCTCCTCTGCGATGTCACAACACTGGGAGAGAAAGAAGACCATTGCGCAGTTAACTTCTTATACTTGGGGTGCTTAGATAACCCCCCCCACACACACAAAATGCCTACTTACAGCAATCAATAAGTAAGTATAGATATAGGATAAAGTATCTGTCATCTAAATTTAGCATAGGTTGAACTTGATGGACGTACGTCTTTTTTCAACCTCATCTACTATGTAACTATGTAACTATGTAACTAAGTAACTATGTAACTATGTAACTATGTAACTAAGTAACTAAGTAACTAAGTAACTAAGTAACTTAGTAACTATGTAACTAAGTAACCATGTACCTAAGTAACTATGTAACTACGTAACAGTGCTTTAATTGGTATCTTTGTGTCGTTGATCGGATAATGCCCCAATGCCTCTTGGTTCTTCAGTGGATCCTCCAACCCTGATCAATGCCCACGGGATAGACAGACACACATTGCGCAATACCAAAAGATAACAATGATTTATTTAAAAAGGACACACGGCATAGCCTTTTGGCTGCCAATCCTATTGTGTTTTAAGCGATCTGTGGGATTTGAGCAACATATCATTGTTCATTGTATGTTTGCAGCACTGTTATTGTGGCACGGCCTGTACACACCATCACTTGGTTAGATTTACACACACGTTTCAGTTTAGAATTAATGGGGGTTATGCACTAAGCAGTGATAAGTGCTTTTAAGTGAGATAAAAAAAGCCATTATAGCGTGATATTGCCTGCTGTGGGATTCACAAAGCAGTGATAAGTCTTTTAAGTGAGATAAATGGCTTTATAGCGTGATACTGTCTGCTATGAGATTCACAAAGCAGTGATAAGTGCTTTTAAGTGGGATAAAAAGCCATTATAGCACGATACTGCAGTGTTATCACTGCTTTCTGAATCCCACAGCAGGCAGTATCACGCTATAAAGGCAGGTATCTCACTTAAAAGCACTTAGCACTGCTTTGTGCATAGCACCCAGAAAACCCACTTATCACTGCTTTGTGCATAGCACCCAGAAAACCCACTTATCACTGCTTTGTGCATAGCACCCAGAAAACCCACTTAGCACTGCTTTGTGCATAGCACCCAGAAAACCCACTTATCACTGCTTAGTGCATGACCCCCAATGTGTACGTATCTTTGTTTGTACAGTATAGGGAGCCCAGGTAACTTATGCACGTACTGTACCATATGTGTGTAGAGACAGGGGCGTTGGTTCATCACTTGTCCCGCACGGTTTAACCATTTGTGGTAATTAAGTCACATAGTATTGGGTGGATTGTTATAGTTTAAAGATCACATATTATAAGAGTTAGTTGGCTCTAAATTGTGTTGGGAATTGAACCGATTATAGCATTTATAATAGGTTAGAGCACTTTAATGTGTAATTAGTCACTTTTTCTTGTTACATTTGTATCAAGAGTGCATTTAACAGAGACTTTAGTGACCCCTTGTGGTTATTTATATGTGTTTTCTACATGTTCTGTTTTCCCTTTGCACCATTTACGCCATGGTCTGTGTAAGGGCTGTTATATACAGCGTGCGGCCGTGCGTACCTATGCGAACGCGCGTGCACGTGCCGCATGCTTCTCGTAAGTATACTGTGTTGAGTGTATACAGTGGTGTGTGTGTGTGTGTGTGTGTGTGTGTGTGTGTGTGTGTGTGTGTGTGTGTGTGTGTGTGTGTGTGTGTGTGTGTGTGTGTGTGTGCTTCCTTATGTGTAATTTATTATTTATTAAAAAAAAAACATTGGAAAAAATAAAAATGTTATTAGACTTGTGCAGACACACACATACACACACACATACACACAAACACACACACATATACAGTACACACACACATACACACATACACACACACACACACACACACACACACATATACATACATACACATGCATACATTTACACACAAATACATATACATACATTCAGCGCCGGTAGCGGCGCGAAAAGATGAATTTCCTCATCTTCGCCGCTGTCTGTCGCCTCCCCTCTCCCTGCCGTGCGCGCGCGCGGCCCTTGTATAGAAAGGCTGACTGACGTCAGCCAACTAAAATTCTGCGCACGCATGCGGCGTGGCAGGCGCTCCGGCACTATAGAACGTGCCTTACTGTAGGTGAGTGAGGTGTTTCTGTGTGCGTCTTATGATGTTTCCAAAAAGAGGCAGCTGTCACTATTTATAGCCCATACGGAAAGTCCCGATAGATGGATCCCAATATAGCATTTATTGAACTTCAATTCTAAATGCAGTGTATAATGGCCTATTGAATTAATGATACAACTGGCTAATGTCTAGAATCATCATAAATGGTATAAGCACAAAAATGATGAAGACAAGAAAAACAAGAAAAACAATGATCAAGACAATGAAACATATGTATATATATATATATATATATATATATATATATATATATATATATATGCAAACATAACTGTATGCTCATCTGCATGTCTTAGGCAGGTCTGCAACCCCGCCTTTCCCCATTATCACCCAGCATACAGCACTTCCACTGCAGCAAGGGATTCTGGGAAATGACATGCAAATGAGCACACAGTGTCACTTTTTGCCTCAATAACCATTTTTAACATGGTTCCCTATAGGCTTAAGCTTGCTGCATGGTCACAGCTTTGAGCACAGCCAGGGTTAAGGTGCATACCCAGAAAACCACCCACAGACATCCGTTTCGACCTTGATGGGTCTCATCAGTGTGGGATTGATTTTACTGGGAATGAATGAAAGGCTATGGGATAGGCTAAACCATAATATATATATATAAAAGTGTCACTAATGGATAAGCATGGCTGCTGATATTCAAACAATGCATGTCACTATAAATCAGCGTGGTAACACATGAGAAATATACTCAATATTAAACGAACCACTTAACCAAACGGAAATATCAACACGGGGTATATTAGATAAATTAAATAAAGTAACCCAATTGTATATAAAAATATACATATACATACTATATACAGCTCAACCCCCTTATAACGCGGTGCTTGGGGTCCAACGAATCACATTGTGCTATGAGCGGATCGCGTTAGAAATGATGTACAATTGTATGCATTGTACAATAAAGTATTTAAGACACCAATAATCGTGCGGTAAAGTATTCATAAGTACGAAAATTGGGAGCCACGCTTACATCACGTTATATGCGGATTCGCGTTGTAGCGGATCGCGTTATAACGGGGTTGAGCTGCATGAATCTAATAGATACCGTATCCAATCAAAGAAAAATAAGGAATATATAATAATAATAATATATATATATATATATATATATATATGTGAATATATTACTCAAGGGGAATGGAAATTGATGCAGCGGATCCGAAATTAGAAGCTGGACACTAGACAATGGTTCTAGTGTCCAGATTATCATCAAGACCTCCTGGTAGCAAGCTATTTAGCTGGACTATCCACTAGGTCTCCCTACAAGAAAGCCCCTTAATCCTGTCTCCCGCCAAAATGGAGGGAGGGATGCGTTCCAAACCCCATGACTCTAAGACCAACAGTGGTCTTATTATGGCACACGAGGTGGTGTTAAGACAAATAATGATTAGTAACACCATTTAAAATGTTCCTCCTGTGCTCTAAAAATCTAGTGCAAAGGGGTCGTGTTGTGCGACCAACATACTGTAGGCCGCATCCACAAGAAATCAAACAGACCACAAAAGCCGTCAGATAGTTGATGAAGCCTTTTACGGGAAATGTCTCTCCATTAGAATAGGACACACATATTTTGTTTGTATCTAAGTACTGTAGGTACAAGTGAGACATCTCCCCCCATTGCACCTACAGTTACCTGATGGCTTAGAACCAAGGGTTACACCAGGTAAAGTACTTCATTTAGTGGGAGCAAAAATAGTTTTATAGCACTCCGCCTTCCTGTAAATGATAGAAAGTTGTTGATCTAAATTATCTCTCAAAGCAGGGTCATGTTTCAAAATGCCCCAATGCCTATTGAATATGGCTTTAACAGAGCCATAAGACTGACTAAACTTGGTAGAAAAAGACATTCTGTCTTGCATGAAGGACTGCCCTTTCTTCAGACCCTTAGCCAGATATTTCTCTTTGGTGGTATTGAGCAATACCTGTCTATCAAGACACGCAGCTCCCCAAAAGGACTCTTCAATATGAGAACTGTCCTAACCTTTCTCTACAAATTTAGCCTTCAAAATGTTAGACTGAACATCGAGATCGAGATCAATGGAGCAGTTGCGCTTTAATCTACCAAATAGACTAAAAGGAATGTTCCTTGGACAACCATGGTGATGACTGCTCTTAGCATGGAGGTAGCTATTTTAGCCACCTCCTTGATGTGTACATATGTCTGTATTTCATTGTTAGAGTCTATCTTTAGGCAATGATCCAGATAAACTAAGGAATTGGTATCTACCAAGAATGTGAAGACCAGACAAAACGTATTCAAAGAAAAGTGTTCAAACAAAGCCTAAATATCACCATAATCAGTGCCCCAAAAGATAAGAATATCATCTATGAAACAGCCATAGTAGACAACGCCCGCCCCATATGGGTTGTTGGTCCATACATTGCTTTCCTACCAACACCCCATGAGTATGTTGGCATAACTTGGGGCGAACCTGGCCGTCCACAGATCTGAAGATAAAAATGTGATTGAAATTAAAAATAATTGTGAGTCAAAATAAACTCTATAATAGAAAGAATACATGTGTTTGGGTAACAAACATATCACTATCAGCATCCAAAAAGTGTGTAATATCTGGATCTCGCGTGTATCTCTTCCTTGCGGCCGCGACTCAGAGCGCCAGGTCCACCTCAGATGACGTCACTATTCACCGTCGCTTCCTTCCTCAACCGGTACATGCATGCAGCAAAGCGTGCAGTCTAAGCTTTGGAGATCCCGCCTCTACACACACCACGCAACAGCTCCTCAAGCTTGCGGACGGCACGTTGTAAATCGCTTTGTAAGGTCATATAGCATGTGAGTGCACTGGCTGTTTGATCTTACTGTTTTATTACATTTTGTACTGTACTACCCCATTGGCATTTTATTATCTTATATGCATATTGGAACTGTGATCGATCCGTGTGCAGAGGGCGTAAACACCTGAAGACCCACTACTATCAAATTGTGTACATCAGAACGCCAGCCAAAGATACCTTTCAAGGCCTCGTTTCATCTACTTTGATGTGAGCAGCTAGTGGCTGTGTGGATGTGATCTCCATTTTCAGAGAGTACTGCGCAATGGATTCTTTTGTCTTGTCTGATTTCAGATATACATTTACCAGCAAAAGGAATTCTGAAAGATCTTCTGTGAGATCTACAAACTGTTCCTACATTCAAAGAGCTGGGAACAATTCATTAGGTTTATGTACCTGGTAGTGCGCCAAGGACTTTATTCTCTTTGTTTGTCAATTCGTCTCTAGCCCTATGGAAAGGCTTGATACTGCTGCGGCCAAGTTTATTCGAGCATTTGCCCGTTCTTGGCCGCAGCAGTAGCCTGGCGCGCGCCCGAGTGTGACGGGCGCGCGCCGAAGCAGCGGAAGAGCGCCCTCCGATCGGGGCGCTCTCCCTACCGCTGCCGGGTCCGCCGGGTCCGCCGGAACCCCCTGCCGCCGTCCCGCAAATCGCGGGACACCAGGGCTCCCTCGGGGAGCCCTGTACGTGCGTGCAGGGGGCGCAGGCTCCCGAAGACGCGTGACCGCGCGTCTATGACGCGCGGCACGCCGAGGGGCGGCCACTAGCAAGCCGGGAAATCTCCCGGCTTGCGGTACCGACCACACTGCAATAAAGTGTGTCGGTACTGTATGCAATCCTAGGCAGCACACCTCCATCCCTCCCCATTCATTATCTTTGGTGGTTGTGGGGTCCTTTGTTATATTGATTATCCTGCACAATTAGGGCTAATCATTTTTGCACATTGTTATGTTGATTCACATTTATTTTGTTGTAATCATCACGGTATATTACTAGGTTGAGCGCTTGTTTTATGGTTTGGGTTCTCTTATACATCAATCTAGCCCCTTAGGTCTTACTTACCTGGGGGTAGATCTTGTAAAAACTAATTGGAGAGGTGGGAATAAAATAAAAGATGTGTCTCAAGAAAAACTGTTCTGGATGAACAACAAAATGCGTACTTTAAAACCATTGGGTTTAAAGCTGCAGTTCAAGCAATGTCCAACGTGTTTTTTTTTTTTTATAATAATAAATCAGCTCTGTACTATGTTATTATATATTCCTTATTTTTCTTTGATTGGATACGGTATCTATTAGATTCATGCAGCTCAACCCCGTTATAACGCGATCCGCTACAACGCGAATCCGCTTATAACGTCATGTAAGCGTGCCTCCCAATTTTCGTACTTATGAATACTTTACAGCACGATTATTGGTGTCTTAAATACTTTATTGTACAACGCATACAATTGTACATAATTTCTAACGCGATCCGCTCATAGCACAATGTGATTCGTTGGACCCCAAGCACCGCGTTATAAGGGGGTTGAGCTGTATATAGTATGTATATGTATATTTTTATATACAATTGGGTTATTTTATTTAATTTATCTAATATACCCTGTGTGGATATTTCCGTTTGGTTAAGTGGTACGTTTAATATTGAGTATATTTCTCATGTGTTAGCACGCTGATTTATGGTGACATGCATTGTGGATATCAGCAGCCACGCTTATCCATTAGTGACACTTTTTATTATATATATATATATATATATATATATATATATATATATATATATATATATATATATATATATATATATATATACATATGTTTCATTGTCTTGATCACTGTTTTTCTTGTTTTTCTGGTTTTTCTTGCCTTCAACATTTTGTGCTTATACCATTTATGATGATTCTAGACATTAGCCAGTTGTATCATTAATTCAATAGGCCATTATACACTGCATTTAGAATTGAAGTTCAATAAATGCTATATTGGGATCCATCTATCGGGACTTTCCGTATGGGCTATAAATAGTGACAGCTGCCTCTTTTTGGAAACATCATAAGACGCACACAGAAACTCCTCACTCACCTACAGTAAGGCATGTTCTATAGTGCCGGAGCGCCTGCCACGCCGCACGCGTGCGCAGAATTTTAGTTGGCTGACGTCAGTCAACCTTTCTATACAAGGGCCGCCCGCGCACACGGCAGGGAGAGGGGAGGCGACAGACAGCGGCGAAGATGAGGAAATTCATCTTTTCGCGCCGCTACCGGTGCTGAATGTATGTATATGTATATGTGTGTGTGTGTGTGTGTATATATGTATGCATGTGTATGTATGTATATGTGTGTGTGTTTGTATTTGTGTGTTTGTATGTATGTGTGTGTGGACGGACGTTCACAGAGGTACACAATTGGAGGCTTTTGTAAGGTGAAATTATAATAGGCTTTATTGTGCCTTTTCCTTTTCATCAGGAAATCAACCAAACACAGGGGGGGGAACAAAGCTTCTATTCACTTGGGAGTAGTTCTAGTGAAATCCTATGCAATTAATTCACATCTCCCTTGTCATGTCTCGCAGCCCCAAAACATATAGCATGAAATAAGCAGATATAAGCAGTCTCTTAATAATGAAAGTCTTATCTGTTTCTTGCTGTAGAGTAAGCTTCTGTGCTCTCCTGGAACCGCACCCGTGCGTGCACAGAAAATATCAGCATCCAGGTTTAGAAGTCTTATTTGGTGTCTTACAATCAGCTATGCTGGGCAGAGCTCAAGACCGGTCAGCTCCAGAGATGTGTGTTCTCTTGGTCAGTCTCTCCTGGGAGACTTAAGAACACTCCTCTGTCTCCAAAGGTCAGCTCTTATTCAGAGCTAAGAAGTCACTTCCGGTCTCAACAGACAGGCTTTTGTGTGGTGTTTATTAATTGACTACCAGCAGTTAACCACCACACTGCTAGATTAAAGGCACATTACTTGAACAGGGATTACTCCCCTGTTACATACCTCCCCTGTTTGTGGGAAGCTCGGGCTTGCCATGGCCAAAGCCCATCCTTCCACTCTCATTCTAGATATCTCAGTGATTTGAATGAGAGTTGATGGAGAAAGAGAACCCTCAGTCCTGTTGGGATTGGAGCCCTTTCTCCAGTTTATTCGTGTCTCCTCCTGAAGGTGTTTGAGATCAGCACCCCTCAGTCGCTCGAGGAGGACTTTCTCCAAGTATAGTCTTTTTTCTACGTGCGCGGTCAAGAGATTTCCCTCGCGTCGGGTGCTCATCTTATTGTAGGCATACTGTATGGCAGCAGTTGCAAAGCGTTTAAAAACAGCCCCTTTTAGATTAAGTTGCAATTCCACACCCACTTCCAGAGAATGTCCCATTTTTTCAGCTTCATCAGCTAAGGATTCTTCAGGTTTTAATTCAGTACGTGTACCTTATTTTGTTGCCTGCTGGGTGGCTGAAAGTTTTGCTAGTGCTTGTTTAGGTGGTTCAAATTTTGCAACCTTGTCTTTCAGATGAGCGGTATTCCCAGCTCTCACTGTACCCTTGTCTTCATGGGTTTTTGAGGCTGTGGGATACTGACGCTTAGTCAGGGTCAATACTTGTCCTTGTAGGACTGTAATCTCATCCGCGAGAGATCCCTGTTTTTGAGTGTGTCATGCAAGTCTCTTCTTAAGGAATTTATCTGCATGCTTTGCTTTCTCTGAGCTTACCTCCACATTTTTATTGCATTGTGAAGCACTATGAACTTCTTTGCTTGGGCCACAGTTACTTGTTTCAGTTTCTGGACCTTCTTGTGCTCCCTTTTGTGCCACGTCACCTGGGTTCTAAGCTTGGCTTTTAGCTTTGCTTTGGTGATGCTCAGGGTAGCCTTCAGTTTCTCATGCTGCTTTGCGGGGACATACTGGGACATCAGACGTTCTTGCAGCACTTGAATTTCTTTAGCAGCCTGCAGATTTTCTTCCTGCAGCGTTTGCTGCTTATCCTCAGCATACTGGAGGTGTGTACGCAGACCTTGCAGTTGGTTCTGCAGTCGGTGCTCTGCTTCAAACTTTTCCTTGACTTCTTCTGTCAACTGAAAATGTTCTTCTTTCAGTTTTAAGTTTTCTCTTTTTTCAGTCTCTGTATTCTTCAGGGCTTCTTTGCAGTCCTCCTTCCATTTACGCACATCTGCTTTGAGAATGACAATCTCCTGGCGTGAGAGTTCCTTCTCTAGGTTGAGGGTCTGAAGCTCCTTCTGAGAGACTTTGAGATCTGTACCAAGATTACCAATAGTTTCTTTAGCAATGTCCAGCTCCTCAGTGAGACTGTGTAGTTCCTTTCTGGAAACTTCCAGGTCTGTGCGGCAGCTGTTAGTCTCATGATGTGAGGCATCAAGTGCTCTGCGGAGTGTCTGAACCTCTTTCTGAGATACGTCCACTTCTACTCGGACACTGTTGACCTCCTGTTGTGAGGCGTTCAGCTCTATACGAAGAGTGTGAACCTCTTGCTGGAAGACTGTCATTTGCTTCAGTGCCTCCTCATACTTCCGCTTTAGCGTAGCCACCCTTTTATCAGATTGGCTCTGCTTTTCATCCATGGCGGAAATAGTAGCATTTGCAGTATCTAGCTCAGTCTTGAGATCGTCCAATTCTGTCCTGGCTAAAGAGTAAATTGTGAGCACATCTTTTTGTAGCCTCATGTTATTTTTCTGTAGCTCTGTGTTATCTGCTCTCTCAAATTTCAATTGTTCTCGAAGTAGATCACAGTCACGCCTGACAATTTTCAGGGCGTCTTCAGGGCTGGTCAAGGGATCGCCACTCACTGGTTCTGGCTCCGCTTCCCTGGGATGACTAGTTGAGGGTTCCTCACTGTTTGCACCGGACAGACACTTCTTTGGGGTACACGACTTCTGCCTTGGGCCCTCTGGATATTCGGTTAACCGCGGGACGAATTCTCCATTTTCTCAAGGCCACAGGGCAACTCGGTCCCCCTTTTCCTCCACAGGATCTGCGGACATGTCTGTTCCTTCCACGGTAAGTGAAGAACTGCTTTTCTTTTTCTTTTTCCGCCTTTTTGATTTGGATGACACCGTACCTTCAGGGATATTGGGGTCTCTATCTTCATTTGAAATTTTAGCAGCTTCATTATATACGCCAGACTTTTCTTGCAGTTGCTTTAGCTGACAGAAATATTGGGTGATCTGCTGCTCCCGCTCTGTTTCCTGTTAATCAAATTCATCATCAAAGAGAGCGGTCTTTTCTGTTCGTGCCGAGTTCAGGCACCCCCACCATTCTTGGGGTGTTTTGTGAGTGTGACTCGGTTCGGGTTCCCCATAAGAGATGTCTTCCTCTTTATTGGACTGGAAGGGCCACTCTTCCGTGGGGTAGGGTTCACTACAGGAACGCTGCATCTTGTCCTACATTTTTAGGCTATCAGGTGTAATTTTCTTCCTGACCTCAGGAGGCGCTATTGCAGCTGTTGCCACTGTATTTGCTAGAACCCCCAATTGTAGTAGTCCTACAGGTGGGCATATTTTCCTTGTAGAGGTCGTAGCTCTCACAGGCATCTCTAGAATTTTCTTTCTTGGATAAGTTTTACAATTTCAGCAGTGCTGTGCATGCATTTTCTCTCATCAGGTATACAAGATGTGCAGTTGCTAGGTAAAACTCTCATTAGGTATGCTGAATGTGTAGTTGCTAGGAAAAAACTTCTGTTTGCTTTACACCATTTATTTGCTAGGTGCAATCTCTCCGCTTCAGCAACAGAATTTGGTTTTCTGCCTGAGTTCAGTAATTTTCAGTCTCATCTTTGGGTATTACGGCATTCACACTTCACACTTTGGGTGTCTGTTTTTGCTCCCAAGATATATATGCATGTGTATGTATGTATATGTGTGTGTGTGTGTGTGTGTATATGTGTATGTATTTGTGTGTGTGTGTTTGTATATGTATGAATGTGTCTGTATGTATATGTGTGTGTGTGTGTGTGTGTGTGTGTGTGTGTGTGTGTGTGTTTTTAATAAATAATAAATTACACATAAACACACACACACATACACATACACAGACACATATATACATACACACACACACACACATACATTAACACACTCAACACACTCAACACTGTATACACTCAACACAGTATACTTACGAGAAGCATGCGGCACGTGTACGAGCCGTTCGCATAGGCACGCACGGCTGCACGCTGTATATAACAGCCCTTACACAGACCATGGCGTAAATGGTGCAAAGGGAAAACAGAACATGTAGAAAACACATATAAATGACCACAAGGGGTCACTAAAGTCCCTGTTAAATGCACTCTTGATACAAATGTGACAAGAAAAGTTGACTAATTACACATTAAAGTGCTCTAACCTATTATAAATGCTATAATCGGTTCAATTCCCAACACAATTTAGAGCCAACTAACTCTAATAATATGTGATCTTTAAACTATAACAATCCACCCAATACTAAGTGACTTAATTACCACAAATGGTTAAACCGTGCGGGACAAGTGATGAACCACCGCCCCTGTCTCTACACACATATGGTACAGTACGTGCATAAGTTACCTGGGCTCCCTATACTGTACAAACAAAGATACGCACACATTGGGGGTCATGCACTAAGCAGTGATAAGTGGGTTTTATGGGTGCTATGCACAAAGCACTGCTAAGTGCTTTTAAGTGAGATAACTGCCTTTATAGCGTGATACTGCCTGCTGTGGGATTCACAAAGCAGTGATAACACTGCAGTATCGTGCTATAATGGCATTTTTATCCCACTTAAAAGCACTTATCACTGCTTTGTGAATCGCATAGCAGACAGTATCACGCTATAAAGCCATTTATCTCACTTAAAAGACTTATCACTGCTTTGTGAATCCCACAGCAGGCAATATCACGCTATAATGGCTTTTTTATCTCACTTAAAATCACTTATCACTGCTTAGTGCATAACCCCCATTAATTCTAAACTGAAACGTGTGTGTAAATCTAACCAAGTGATGGTGTGTACAGGCCGTGCCACAATAACAGTGCTGCAAACATACAATGAACAAAAGGCCAAAAGGCTTAAAACACAATAGGATTGGCAGCCAAAAGGCTATGCCGTGTGTCCTTTTTAAATAAATCATTGTTATCTTTTGGTATTGCGCAATGTGTGTCTGTCTATCCCATGGGCATTGATCGGGGTTGGAGGATCCACTGAAGCACCAAGAGGCATGGGGGCATTATCCGATCAACGACACAAAGATACCAATTGAAGCACTGTTACATAGTTACTTAGTTACATAGTTACTAAGTTACTTAGTTACTTAGTTACTTAGTTACTTAGTTACATAGTTACTAAGTTACTTAGTTACATAGTTACATAGTAGATGAGGTTGAAAAAAGACGTACGTCCATTAAGTTCAACCTATGCTAAATTTAGATGACATACTTTCTCCTATATCTATACTTACTTATTGATTGCAGTAAGTAGGCATTTTGTGGGGGGGGGGGGGTTATCTAAGCACCCCGAGTATAAGAATTTTACTGCGCAATGGTCTTCTTTCTCTCTCAGCGTTGTGACATCGCAGAGGAGATGAAACCATTACAAAGATGTCCACTCTTGAAACAGATGGATAAATATTAACTGAAAGTAGCAGTGCCACAAAACCCGAATGGGAACGGACCCCAGAAAGTTCCCACAGGACCACTAAACCCAGAACTGAAAACCCAAAAAAACTTTTATTAATTGTAAAAACCGCCGATAAATGTGACAAAATATATACAGTGTAGTTTGAAAGCCACCAGTGGTGAGTCGGAGAGGTAGTGGAGAGTAACGCTGGTGATGTACCCCTAAAGCAATGTGGCATCACCCCCCAGAACAAAAGCTCATGTGTACAGTGCATCCAGCCACGCTCATGGATAAGTATCCACACAACTGTACGCAAAACAGGAGAGCACGCAGACTGAATGATGCATAGGCGCCGCGCTGCAGAAGGTGTAAATATCGAACATGTCCAGCGCTAGTTAGGGAGCCCCAAATATGCACAGTAACTTGGCAAATGCACGAATGTATACGCAATCATAGTTGGACGTTTAATACTGTAGAGTGGAAGGTCTCTGTGCTAGAGTAGCCGGTACAACGCCCTTGTATTTACCCCTGATGTTTTTGTGATGGATTAAACCTTTGTATGTTTGTGTGTATATATATATATATATATATATATATATATATATATATATATATATATATATATATATATATATATATATATACACAAACATACATATATATATATATATATATATATATATATATATACACTTAGTTAAGTTATGGTGGGTAAAAAAAAGTGACAAAAACCCTCCACAGCAAAGCAAATAGCAAATGAAAATATTCCTGTATGCTCATTTGCATGTCTTAGGCAGGTCTGCAGCCCCGCCTTTCCCCATTATCACCCAGCACACAGCACTTCCACTGCAGCAAGGGATTCTGGGAAATGACATGCAAAATGAGCACACAGTGCCACCTTTTGCTTCAAAACCATTAACATGGTTCCCTATAGGCTTAAGCTTTCTGCATGGTCACAGCTTTGAGTACAGCCAGGGTTAAGATGCATAGCCAGTAAACAGCTGTCTGGGGGTCGGTTTACTGGCTATGCGTCTTGTAAACATGGGAGATTTATTTCATATCAAGAGACGTGATGCTAAGATACCCGGAGGGAGGTGGTTATCTGTGGGGTAGTTGATAATCAGGTGCATCAGTGTTCCCCTAGGAAGGAAGGACGTGAGACCATGCTGAAGAGGGGACATCAGCTCCATAAACTTGGAGTAACAGATAAGAGAAACCCTATATTGCTGTGTGCAGAGACTATATGTTCAGCTATAATAGTACCTGTTTATGGGGTGGTAACCAGCTTAGCTGTCCATCCAGTTAGTGAGGGCTGAAGCTGCATGTACAGTTATTCTCCTAAGAGGAGTAGTCGTTTATTTTATGATTTGTTTTGACTTAAAGGGACGGTGGGCCTGTTAGTGTAATATTTAATATATTTCAGAGTAGATCCCAAGAGGATCAAGAAAGGCTCCCTCATATAACAAGCACTCAATATTAGGACACTATAGTGAGACTTACAATAGTCTATCGGTATCAATACCTTTAAGTGGGACAAAATGTGGCCCTTCTCGACCGGATAAGCTCAGAAAAAATAATAAAATTTTATTTAATTAATTACAATTGATCAGGATTAAAAACACATATAAAACATTCAAACATTAAAAAACCCCATACTGAAGTGGTTAGGTGAGTTAGCGATGAATCACTACGGTATGCTCAGCACAGACGTCTAAATAACGATTGTAACTGTTAGTGGACAAGCAGGTAAGTACTCTCCTTCAAACCTATATGGTGGAGGGAGGGATATCAGAGGTGTAGTCTCTATAGCTGTGTTATCAGGTTGGCATATATGTAGGTAATCCCCTATCCTAGGGTGCAATACACCATATATGCTGAGTATGACTTCAGAGGGACAGAACAGATGAGGGATAAGTGTTTGTATAGTATTTCTATTATCCCTAAGAGATCTGTGCGGTCTTGCCGCAAGTTGTACTTGCTCAGTGTTGTGTCAAATGACACTGTATGTTTGGCGGCTTGTGATACACAATGTGTTAATGACTCTAGG